>NC_043994.1:12093912-12393912 GCF_902150065.1 Myripristis murdjan | reverse complement strand
TTTATTATTTATTTTTTTTTCATGGGGCCCAAAATTCCTGGTGGCGCCCCTGTCCCTTGTACCCAGCTGCTGGGAAACATTAATAAATTATTTATGTTATAAAGTAATGACAACAGGAATACATGAGAGATCTGGCTAACAGTTCTAGAGGACCATACGTGCCACTGACTTCTCCTTGCTCTTCACCAGATATGGAGTATGTCTATGTCCAATTTCTAATAAATAATGAATACGTAGATAAATGTAATAATTTAAATATTTAAAAAGGAATTAATAGGACAAAGCCATTTTGCCAGTGATCATCTGTGGGCCACTTTAAAGTACTTCTTCAACTGATGTGATCATGTGTGCTACCTGGGATACTGTTGTGCCCAATTTTAATTTTTTTCATCATCATCATCAGCAGCAGCAGCATTATTAATATTCTTCTTATTATTATTATAATTATTGCCACTACTACTATTAATTTATTTATGCATTTATTTATCCTTTTTCTAATTTTTCAGTTTTTTCTTTGTTTTAATTCTTTTTCCTCCTCCTTATTTTTTGTTTTCTTTTTATCAATTTTGTGTAAGGTATGCCATGTTTTGTCTTACAACTGTGTTGTTAAAACAAAATAAACACATTTAAAAAAAAACAAAAAAAAAAATGGAAAGACCATATTCAATCAATGTCAAATTAGTATCACAAATGTAGGTCTATAACATGACTGGGCAGTGTTGTTTTTCCCACCACCAACAAACTATTCAGAACTTATCAGTTAATACTGATTGGTGGCCATCTGATCAGTGCACATCTAATGAATTCCATCAAATTCAACAACTTGCTGGTGAAGGATACGCATGAATGAGATGAAATGAAAGAAAGATAGACAGGCAAACAGGAGAAAAGAAAGAGTGAGCAAGCGACACAACAAGACAGAAGGAGAGAAAACGAAACAGCAGAAAAAGAAACAGAGGACAGAGAGGAGGATGACAGAGAGGGGACTCAGGAGGGGTGGAAGGGCAAAAGTGTCAGGCCCCCGTCAGTCTGAAGACCCCTGAGTGATACTGCAGCTGTCCACAACACACACACACACACACACACACACACACACACACACACACACACACACAACAGGGTACCACAACCGAAAAGATCTATGGTCCATTACAGAAGGTCCACAACAAGATTTATTTTATCCGCTGATTATTGTGAGCTTGTGAACAAGGCGAGCACTCTGTTGCTACACGCCTATAGGAAGTGGACAGTCTACTCAGCGATATTCCTTTCCTCAGGAGCTTGTTGGCCTTTTCGTTTCTAGTATGTTTATGGATGCAATTAATGGTATAATATCACTACGTATTTAACAGAGCACTTGGTCCAGCTAGAATGCCAACCTGTGTGACTTATTTGGTACCGATCGAATCACTGGAATCTCTACTTTCATTTAAGCAAGCATTACAATTGAGGGAGCGAAACGCAAAAAAGGTGGTTCTCTCTGCTGGGGATGTATTTTGGTCACATCTGAACCAAGCCCAGTCCAATTCAACTATATCCAAACCTACCCAAACAACAGAGGGACAGACAAAGAAAGAAAGAAAAGAAAAACTACAAAGACAGAAAAAAACTACAAATAAACAGAACTCTTCCTGAAGTCCAAGGCGCTAATGAAGAGAGAATTCTCCAGTTTAAGTGAAACTTTCTCCCCTACAGCGCTTGGCCAGCATCTCTAAAGTGACCCGCGTCTGTCTGTTCCTTCGTGTGTGTATGTGTGTGTGTGTGTGTGTGTGTGTGTGTTCTCCTGCTGTCCTGCTGTCTGGGGTGTGAAAGCGGGTGGCGGGTGTGCAGGGGACACTAGGAGAGTGTGTGTGTGCGTATGAGTTTGTGTGTGCGAGTGAATGAACCCCCGCTGGGCTTGAACAGCAGCCTGAGCCACCAAAGCGCACACCAGGGCTCAGCGGGAGATGGCGGGCAGGCGTTGCCAGCCATTTGGTCCTGTGAGGGGTTCCAGGGGGCCGTGTGTATTTGTGTATGTGTACGTGTGTATGTGCATGAGTGTGTGTGTGGTTGGGGGGAGAGGCAAGCCTCACACCAGACCTGTTTACCCACCAATTAGCATCAGACAGACAGCCAGAAAGTTCCAGCAGTCAGCAAAAGAGAGGTGGTGAGGAAGAGGAGGACTATGAACAACAGAAGAAGACAGAAAGTGAGAGAAGTACACAGTTGGCATCTGTTTGTCCTCGCTCATCTAGTTAACCAATATTTCACAAGTAGAGCACAATAGCGCAGTACACAACAGAACAGAATAAACAACTTATGGGCCTTTGGTTCTGGGTGTAGGAGTGGCAGGCCGTGGGGCCATCTTGAACAGAAGCGCTGATTTCAAGTTGCTGTTGTTCAGTAGGACCCAAACTTGAAGTGATAGTTTTGGTTCTTACACATCTTACATTTTACATGTACTGTATATTGTTATAGCAAGTCATATTTGCTACTGCATTGCAGTGTAACTGATCATCCAGGTTTGACATGTCAACTCCATCCCGTGTTGCAAGAACACGCATGCAACTGGGAGTGTGCTGTTCAAAAATAAATGCAAGTGGATGGGCCACAGAAAACAACATGGACCCAAAACTAATCTGTTCTTAAAGATGCATAACAATAGAGGGTTTCTTCAAGATTCATTATCAGTCTTTTCCAGCCCCATTCCTTGTCAACTGTCATTACTTTGTTTCTGTATCACTACAAAACATCTTCATCTCAGCACTGTATGTTTGTTTACACACTTAGTGGGTGAGTGTGTTGTATAGTGATATAAAAACAAAGTAGTTCTTTCAAAAAAAAAAAAAAAAAATCAAGTTTTGGGTTGCTGCACTTGCATTCATTTTGGAGCAGCACGCTCCTGGCTACACAAGTGTTCTCACAACAGGGAAGGAATTGATGGGTCAAACCTGGGTGACTGATATAATGCAACTATTATGTGTAAAAACACAAACTATCATTTAAAATCTCTCCAAGAACAAGACCAGGATTTGTGTGCATGACAAAGATTTTGGGTCCCTGTCTTTGAGAAGCCTAGCTGAGGCCTAGCTAGAGCTGCCCATCCCCTACAGGTTGGGATTAGAAGGACAGAAATTTCAAGTATATTAGCTTAGGCGAAGCAGATTTTTAGCCTCAGGTTTAAAATTTTACACTTTTCCAACTTATTTTAACTTTTAATAGATAGAAGATATGTTGTCTTGAGGCGTGGAATGATGAAAGAATTTGTTAAGGTAGCATTTAAAATTTGGATTGCGTTTTTGGAACTGATACACCCGAATGTTAAATTTAGATTCTGAATCCATATATGCATTATAATTAGAATGGGACAGGTGTTACATAGAAAACGGGTAATGAGAAGCCTAAACTTAAACTTCTACAAAATATTGTAAATGTTGGGTTTTACTGAGGCTCTGGTTGGTGTTGGCTGGATTCATGTTGGTTTTGGAGAGTATTTTCTTGGGCTTTGATCAAGTAGAGTTCAACATTTTGTGTGGTGGTTTGAGGTTTGGGCCAGCTTCGGACAAAATCTCTCAAATTTCTCAAAATATCAGGCCCAATTCAAACTCTAGTTCTAGATATCAATGAAGAGAAGGAAATATTTAGGCTCATTCCTTTCCCCGTTTTGCCTCCTCAAACAAATGCAACTAATGTTACTCGCAAAATTGCTGCCACAAAATGGTTGCAAAAGTGCACTGTTAAAAGGGAGGCATAAAAAAGTGAAAGCAAAGGAGGGATGTCACAGAGAGCCAAGCCCTGAAGCAAGCGTTAAGGGGCGATGGGTAGAGCAGAGGCTGAATATGGGGGGCTGGAGCTGGATTTTCCTCCCTGGACAACAATCTGCCTTCCAGTTAATTGGTGAATGGGCTCTGGGTTGATGCCGATGGCAGGAACTCTTGTTTGGGCCTAGGAGGCAATAGACTGAATGTTCAGCTAGTGGATAGCTGGGCCTGTTTGTATATGCCTGGCCTGGTGCACTGTAGGACAGCTTGATAAGTATGGCTGGAGCTGTGTGGGCCGTGGGCCTAAGGTAGGTTGGAATGACTCGGGGGGCTGCGGCCAGGTACAGGGGCTGCTGGGTAAGTGGGAGGTGGCAGAGGCGGTGGCTGGCTGGCTAGCTGGCTGGAGCGGCAAGCAAGGAGAGGGGGCCCAGTCCGTGCTGCCTGCCTAAGTGGGCACTATTCAAGCTGTTGCCCATTAGATGTGGGGTGCCAGGGCCCGACCAAGCGCGGAGTTTGCAGCACCCCGTGGTGCGGCCGGGATCCCACGCCAGGAACCACCAAATGCCGCGGTTTATCAGAGAACGAGCACAAATTGGAGTCAGACGGAGGACTTGGAGGAATTGGAGACGCTTGCTGACGCCAGACACCACCGACCGCTGTTTGGGCTAAAGTAAAGAGAATATACACATATACACAGTTTCTCCCTATAAACACAATAACAGAGACACACAAACACACACACAGACAAATGTCAGGCATGCACAGTAATATAAATGCACACAGAGAGCAGGAGAAAGCCTAACTGTTGCGTACTGCATGTTAAAGACATGAAATAAGTTGCATGAAGGTGTTTTCACTGTCATTTCAAACCACTAAGAAACAAAAATAGAATCGGCGCACTAGGGAGGTGCCACTTGTTGGAAACAACTTCAACCATGAAGCACATACACTTACCCGCTCCCTTTCATATTTTTTAGTTTTCCTACAGAGTAAACCAAACTGAGAATGTACAGATAAATATATAAATTATTTCCATAAAAATGTAAAAGAAATGATGAGAGAAAAGCAAAAGAATAATTCCTAAAATTAATGCATGTTCACGTTTTTTGTTCTGCTACGTTCCTCTGTTGCAAAATAACAGGTGTGAAATTAACATACAGGTGAGCAGCTCGTGAACTCAGACTATAGCACAAAACGTACACACATGCACACATATATGCACAAGCCCTATTCACGACAAAAAAGAGATTGTTTTCAGATATTGACGATCCCTACCAAGAGTTGAGGAGGAGATGCAGAATCAGGAGGAGGAAACAGATTAGTTATATTTCTATCCCAGAGGACCATCTGTACTACGGATGTGACTCTTTCCGGAGTTTGCATCGCATGCAATTTTAATTTCATTACAATCTCAAATGTTTGGGATGTTTAACTAAAATTTATTGTATATAAAATCACATATTATTTGTGTATTTGTTGTCATAGCTTGTCTGTAACTGGGGGGTAACAAAAATAGGGAACTGAAAACGCTATTTAAAATCTCTGAGATGCAATTTCAAGACAAGGCTGGCCTGAGCTCTTTAAATGATATGATCTTATGATCATATACATTTTAAGGAACTATATACCTAAAGATTTGCAGAAGAAAACAGCTCTGTTTCCATTTAAATCAATATTTAAACTGATACAGCCAAAGCTAAAATAATTACTTGGTGAGCTTCCACTTGGGTGTGTGAAAATGTTCATAGGATTTTATTGTAATGAACTGATACTATAAATTACAACCGTCAACAACTTGCTCACTCTCATCGCTCAAAACAGTGACACTTGGATGAATCATTTTTGTGGAGGAATTCCAGTGGATCAACAGCTATTTATGATAGAATACATTAATCAGAATACATTAATATTCAACAGTCTGATGCGAAGGAAAATTACAAAGACAAGATGATCTCTGCTTATGAGCATGTGTGTGTGAGTGCGTGTTTGCATGCGTTGTGTCAGAGAGACAGTGAGGGAAAGAGAGAGGACTTGTGTAGGCCTAACTAAATCGTAACTGCCAACAAGGGATGGGCGAGCTGCAAGGAAAATAAAGTGACATATTGAACATTTGCTTTGCTAATGTACCGTTGATGCTGCGTACAATAAACCTCAGAAGATTTCTACAGATTAGCAGACCACACACAGCACTGCAAGAATTCTCTCATACACACACACACCTCATGTGTTTCACCACATTTTATTAAGTCTCAAGGTGATGCAAGTCAATCACACCCCCCTTTTTTTTTCTTCTGACACCCCTCCTTCCCTCCACCCCTTGTAGTTTATGAAACAAACAAATCAAACGCAGAGGCAGCCTGATGCAGCCTCACCGCTAACACACAGCTCGTTTGCTCTGTGCTCTGTCCATCTCTCCATCCATCCATCTCTCTATCTGTCCAGAGTGCTCTCATCCCCGCTCCTATCCCTTTTTCTGCTGTTTCCACCCCTCCCCTCCCTCCTCCCTCCCACCCTTTTTTTCCTGTAACTAAACTGGCTGTGTCTCTCTCCATCTGCTGGTTCTTCCTTCAGCGGCCCTGCACCTGTTCACACCTCCTCTCCTGTTGGCCACCTCTCCTCTTCCCCCCCTCCCCTTTATCTCCCTCTCTCTCTCTCTCTCTCTCTCCCTCTCTCTCTCTTTCTCTCTCTCTCTCTCTGCTCAGTACGATGCTGCCAGGCCCATTCCTGGCTCAGTTAGCCTCTCTGTCATTCAATCCATCTGTCGGCAAGTCAACTTTGTTTACAGCGGGCGGGCCCAAGCCGCTTTCTTCTTCAAGGAGCGTTAGAGCCCCCCTACCGCCACCAAGGTCAGTGGCAAGCCAACCGTGGCCGAAAAACAGAAACCCGCAACTGTTAAATTAGGAGAAAAAACCCACAAAACTAAATATTCCCTCCTCCCGCCTACACGCAAGTGCATAAGCATGGACAATTACTCTCTTGAAATATACACATCTTGAAAGCTGTCTTTTGCTCACTCTCTTTCTGACATATAAATACACGTGTGCGCACGCGCACACACACACACACACACACAAATACACACAGTTGCTAGTACAGTGTGCATTCCCTCAGATAAAAACCCAGCTCTAAATTCAAGTAATTAGCTCCTGATTGGCCTCTGTCATCATCGATCCACTCACCAAATAAAGCGAGAGAAGTTTAAAAGTCTTAATTGGCACAGATGACTGATGGTCTTAACACACGAAGAGCAGGCTGGCAGCGCCAGACATCTGTGATTTTTAAAAATAAACACACAGCATACGTACAATATGCTCCCATATTGACCCAATCCAGAAACCCAGGACTCAGCGTCAGTGTCAAATCTGTGCCCTACAGAAATAGTTGTGGGGAACATATGTGGCAGGGCTGGAGGTCGAATCAATTTCAGCTCAGAAGGTAAATGATTGACTTACGTGATTATTTCAATGAAGGCACCAGCTTCCAGTTATTTGTCATTTTAATTAAGAAGCAATCACTAGATACAGTAGATAATAAATGCAGTACACATAAGCTTATATAAGATATAATTATACCTTATATAAACATAATAGGAAAACTGCATGAGGGAAAACTAGCTGAATTAAAGCTACAGGACCATATGTGCATACATTTGCAATGAATATCAAATGCTGAAGTCAAGTCAATTTATTTATAGAGCACATTTTGAAATGACAGCTGTCAACCAAGGTGCTGTACACAGTATTAGGTTCATTTTTAATATCAAATACAGTTGGCCTCCATAATGCTTTGCAAGGCATGTGTCCAGTTATACAGTGAGTCTATATTACTGTTTTAAGCAAGGACAGTTGAGGCTACAGACTATATTTAAGAATAAACACAGACAGTAATTTGTCTCAAAAAGAGGAAATATGATAGAAAGCTAACACGGAAAAAGAAGACAGAGCAATGGGGGAAAATTGACAGAGAGGTGTGCAAAGTAAGAGGCTGAACCACATGGAGCACTCTCCCCCGCTGTGAGCTCAATCCACCTGTGCTGGAATTCACTTCACACCTGAGACGCACCTGATGTCGTTTCAAAACGCGCCTCAGCCCTCCCACCCTGTTATAACATGGGGGACAACTGGCAGACACACACACACACACACACACACCAACCAACACATGTATACATGCTCCTCCTTACCCACCCAAGTAATCATCAGTATGCAACTTTAAAACTGTCTGTATATCCTCTCTTCTCTTCTTCCTTCCTCTTATCCCCTCAACAACCCTCTCTTCTCCTCTCCTCCCGTCTCTCTCTTCTCCATGTGGTGGTCTGTGTGCTCCTGGGCCAGTAGATCAGATGCCCAGTGAGGGAGAGAGGGCCATTGAGGTGGGAAACAAAGAGAGGCTCTTTAAACTCAGTGGGGGGGAACTAAGGCTGGAGCTGGCCCTGTGGGGGGCTTGTGCTCACCCGTGTGCCTGCCATCATACACCACCATCACCAGCTTCAGTGCTTTTCTCCTCTGTTTGCCTCTACCTCCTTGTTGCCATCACCCACCCAGCTCACTGTCAAAACCAAACTTCCTCTGATTTTCCTCCACCCTCTTCCCCTCACAACTTCCATCTCCCCTCCACCTGTATCATTACTCACTTCCCCTCCCCTCCTTTTCTAACCTCATTTTCCAGTCTCTCATCTTCTCCAATGTTTTATCTCCGGTGTCTCATTACTGTCAAACTCAACTAAAGGACAGCACCATCAGGTGGCATAAATGCGCCCTTCCTCCTGCTCCACAAAGCACATCGTTTACAAAGACGAGCAGAGGGGGAAAGTGTCTGTAGCACAGTCATCATGCATAAGTATATGCATCAGCACAAGGTTACAATGTGCACACAAATGTAAACGAGCTGAGCTGAAAGAAACAATACAACCACAAATTACGACCAGACACTTATGTAGTCACATCGTATGTGCTATTTGGAGCGCTTTTTTCTCTTTTTAAAAATGAATAGGTCTAACCTAACGAACATCATAGCCTTTGAAGGTTGCCATTCATTTTATTATATTTTGATATACCAGAAAACAACCAACAAAAACTACTTCTCATTATTTTAGGACTGGTCTGTAAATTCACTCTGGTGGTCTGCTGAGGAATCAGAGAGCACCCATCAGAGAGTGGCAGGGCAGACAATTATTTATAAATTTACAAAAGAAATAGCCATTATCCAGAATGTCAATGTATAGACCATTTTAGAGGAGTTTCTAAGACAGTGATGGATGACTATATAAGTAACAATGTTAATTTGTAATACTGCCAATACTTTGTAAGATATGCAATACAAGGGGCATTTTGTAAGATTCACAGACATTTGTGGTTAAAAAAAACTACCAAATATTTTCTAACAGTAACTCCATTGCTGTTAGATCTGTTATCAAATTGCTTTGGGGAAATCTGGATGCTCGGACAAATTGGTTCTTCAGCTGGAGCAGTCAGTGTGCACTCTGAGGACTCAGAGTGCAGTGCTCCCAATTTCCAAACGACAAGAGAGCACTGCACACTGATGCCACTGAAGACAATTTCACAATAAACACTTGGTGTGCTTATGAGGATGAACCCTCATTGTCAGCCATCAAGACTGTCATATGAGCACTGACACTTTCATCAGAAGCCATGCAATGCAAAAGCAACGCAAGCAACAGAGCAGCTGTGACTGATTTCAAAGGAAGCATTCCCTATCTGATGTTCAGTGACGATAGTGGAGCTACAGTCAGCCTCCTGTCCTCTCCTCTTCTACAGTGCCCTTCTAAACTCTTATACACTCTCCTCTCTTCCAACATTCCTCCTCCTGTATCCTCCAAATTCTCTCTTGTCAGCTGCTCCCATTTCTGCTTCCCTGTCCTCCTCCTATTTCTCTCTTCCAGTGCAATGCTCTTGTCTTTGTGATCATCTCCTGATACCATCTGCTGAGGGGGGCGCTGCCCTGCTACCTACCAGGCACTGTTTGGCACTGCTGTGCCCACAAAGTGCAGCAGAGGGAGAGGGATGGATTGAGGGTGAGAGGAAAAAAGGCAAAACAAAGTGCAAATATATGAATGATAAAAGCAATAAAATAGAGAAAACCATAAAGGGAAAGATCAACCGGGTAAAAGAGTGTGACAGAGGCAAAAGAGAGGGAAGGCGGGGGGTACAGTGACGCTCTGTCCGGTTGGATGAAAGCTGTGCCTGCTGGGCAGCGGGCAGAGTTTACAGCCACTGATGGTGCCACCCTGACAGCAGGGGCATGTGAAGGCATAAAGTTGCCGGGATGACAAACACTCACAGGTACACTACTGCACAAATTCACACTCTCATCATTTTAAACAATCATTTGACAGGGCATAGGAGATAAATAATTTTCTCAAAAGTAGAAAACTGCTATAAATTGCCATGCATTTTCTTGTAAAAAGCCTCAAGTTTTCATCCTCTGATACCAACTCTTGATGTCAGAAGATGTGATTACGCAAGCAAAGCCTTTTCAGATATCCAAGTACTTTCCATTATTCCAAAGACCACAAAGACAGCTTGATGGCTTTATCTTGGTAAGAGAGAGAGAGGAAGAAAGGACAGAATGAGGTGAAGAATGGATGGATGGAAGGCAGAGAGCTGGTGCATTCTCTTTCTCTGTCCTCCAGCAGTAGTTTGCATGTAGGCCAGTGTCCCAGGGCAGACTTGGCCAGGGTGACAACAGTTGTAGCCGACAGATTTGCCTCCATCTTGCCTGAGGTCTCCCAGTCAGCGATCTGTCTATGCTATCTATCTCCAGCCCCGCAGGATGGAGAGAATACGGCTGTGCTAAATAATCCTGGTTCTTAAGGAGAGTGTGATTTTCCATTGCAGTATCTGTAACATCAACATATCGATCTTTGTGATCATTGTTTTAGTGCCAACTCAGTCAACTGAAACTAATTTGAAACAAGGCAAATATGTTCATGCAGGTTCTATTACCATTTGTGTGAGACTCTCTGCCAGCATGTTGTCCTAGTAACAGATAATTCTGTTGATTTGATCATGTGACAAACTGCAGCATGAAATGAAAAAGCAGATGTAAAGACAAATGGAGCAAGAGAGGAGTGCAAAGATGGACTGAAAAAGAAGAGATCTAGGAGGAGTAAAGTATTCTGTTTGTTGGGTGTTTGTCACATTAAACCTAACCTGTATCCCAGATGAAAATGGCCACTTTTCTCTGGTCTACACACCTGCACTAGTCCAAACTGATTTCAAATCCATAATGCAGGACTGACTTAGTTATTCATATTGATTTGCTAATCACTATCCATTTGTATGAAATAAATTACGCTGACACAATATATGCTTTACATGCTCTACATGCTCTGCAGGAATTTCTAGTAAAGTAAAAAGTTACAATTTTGAAATTTGGTCTGTTATCAACCTTCATGAACCCCTTAATGCACCGAAAAGTCCTGTAACTCTTGCTACATTTAATGCTGAACACTGAATAGCTGCAGCCCAGCAGCTGCAACAGCTACAAGGAAGAGTCACAGAGTCTTATTTGTTATTACTACACAAACAATGAGATCAGATATTTGGTTAGATCATGGGTTGCAATAGGAATAAGTCTGTGGCTTTATTTTGTTGCCCTCCATGATTTTAAGATGCAGGCAGAACACACAATGGACCATCTTTATCACTATGTTGGTGCACTATAAAGATATGAAAAGAATCTTACTTAGAAATGAAAAGAAGGCTTATTGCTGCCTTTTTATTAGTTGTGAAAAAAAAGGCTTTCCATAGGTATTTGTTATGAAAGTGCTTAATAAGTGGTGACCATCCCACTTAATTACTCTCAATCTGGCCAAACAAAAAGACTGACAAAGGGTACAACAAATGAAAGAAAGATAAAGGAGCAAGTAGGTTTCAACAGATTGAGAGAGAGAGAAAGGGAGAGAGCAAGGAGCAAGGGAGAGAGAGAGAGAGAGAGAGAGAGGTGAGAAGGCAGGATGGCAGAGAGGGCACTCCGACAGCGAGGAGAGAAGAACACGGCAAGGTCTCGTCACCGGGCCAACGGGCCCACCACTGTCAACATCATGACACTCTGTGGTACACACACACACTCACACACGCACACACACACACATACACACACACCCACTGCTGGCCGACGGCCCTCCCAGCTGCCCTATCCGTAACTGTCTGATTAGTTGTGCTAAGCAGCCCCTCCCCTGCCAACCATGGTGCCATCTGCTACCCAACAACATGGCTGCCGACCAGAGAAGCACGCGCACACACACAGAAAGACGCACACACACACATACAAACACACACACACACACACACAGCCAGCCTCATACCTGGCACAGCCCCACTGCTGTCATACACAGACACACACATCAAACTTCGTAGACACGTGTAGCCCAAAGGTATCAACACTTAACATTCGTACAAAGGCGTGCATACAGGCACTTTCAAGCACACACTCGCATACAAACACTTCAACTGCATGTACACACATCATGAAACAAAGATTTTTGCAGCATGTGTTAACACACACACACACACACACACGCACACACCAAAAGTCACACGCACACCGCTAATATGTATGCGCACAGTTGCTGTAGAGGCCGTGTGTGTGTGGTGACAGCGGTAAGGCACTGCCAATGCCAGGTAGAAAGACGGGTGCTGTGCAAGTGTGTGTGTATGTGTGTGTATGTGCACGCTGGCAGCGCTCGAAGGTTCATTATGGCCCCCGCCTCTCCTGTGCTACTGCGGCCCGCGTGGCGCCCCGGCCCTTTTATTCCGGGCCGTGATTGGACAAGGGCCTCCCGCCGAGTTGGTTTGCAGCAGTTTTGTCGAGCCCAGATTTCACTCGCCGCTCAAAGCGAGCCTCTGGCGGGACACGGCATCTGCTGCCTCACCTTCCTCATTTACACTTCTCCGCCCTCACACACATACACACACACTGAGTTCTGTTCGCCGCCTACCCAGACCCCGCTATCACAATCTACAGCTGAGGGGAGAGATAAAGAAAGAGAGAGTGAGGTAGAGAGAGAGACAGAAAGAGAGAGAGAGAGAGAGAAAGGGAGCAGGAGCGTGACATGTTTAATAGAGTTTGGGGGAACTTTGTGTATGAGAGTCGCAGCGGGGGGTCAGGCGCTTTGTGTCACTAGCTCTGTCTCTCCGCCTCTCAGTCTCAGCATCCATCTTTCTGTTTCAGGTCACGGGAAAGGAGAGAGTGTGGCCTTAAAAACGGGAATACTGTCTGCGCGTCTGCCTGCCTGCCTGTCCTTTTAGCTCTGCTTAGTTGCATGCCTTTCTCACCTGTTTCACTTGAGGCTTCTACACTGTTCATCATTTGCATTATCCATTATTTCATTTGAAATGTTCATCCTCACATAGTATTCTCTCGTCACACTGTCTTAGTGGTAGGTTTGTGTCTCTCACTTCTCCATCTCTTCTTTCTTAAGCACACCTGGGTCAAATAGAGTTTATAGGTACTTTTTATAGTCTGGTTTGTTTAGCCTTCTCATTGTAGATACGCTGGGCATATCACAAAGGAAAACATGGGTTCAAGACAGATAACTGCAGGAAATCTGAAAGTCACTAAATTATACAGTTAAAAGTATATACACATATACACATATATTTTATTGACAACTGTCTCTTAACACTATCTAAACAGTACTGATCCAATGAAACACCATCTAGTTCTGATGCTCAAAAAGGGTGAAACACAAACACTGATTTTTTTTTGTTTCTGACTCAGATCTGGTATCCATCCATAATCTTTACTTCTCTTGTTGTTTGCTTGGAAGTACAGAAGATGACATCTTATGTCTGGATTTAGAGCCAGTAAGTTTTTTTTATTTTCTCCCTGCTTATTGCTTTTTTGTGAGTCTATGCGGTTTATGTATCATTACTCATTCACACATAAAAGATGCATGCAGTAATATTTCCCTTTGATACTGCTGATATGATAGAATAAACTCATAATTTTGTAACACATATAACCATAGTGCTTGATGGACAGTCACACTCTGGCATCTTTTGTCCCAGAAATCCATAGTCACCACAAGTTCTTGTTTAAACGCACTAAATATCTCACTTAAAGAAGTTTTAACACTTAGATTGGACTTAAGTAACTGACCTAAGATCATTTCAGGGTAGTTTTTCACTCTCACTGGCTTGATTTACACACAAGAAAACTCTTCTGAGAGGTTGTGTGTTTGCATATCACTCTATCAACATCATTTTGTGCCTTGCAATTAACAAGTGATGGAGATGATCTCTGATATGTTATCTCTTGTCCAGTGTTTTGATTTCATGATATGATACACACATAAACTGTCTATATTATAGTCTATTATAGTCTATAGTGAAGACTATAGACTATAAATAGGACAACTGGGGCACTCCGATTTTATCATGGGTGAACCAGCCTACATGAAAATACACTACAAGACCCTGATGTAACCAAAAACACAATGTAATACTGAGTGAATAAGAAATGAGCCAATATTAGCCCCAAAGAAGGAAGGCAGGCCACAGTAAAATTTCATTTTTCAACTGAATTCTTTTTGGCTGCAGGTCCATCTCCAACCCTACACAAACAGCCTCATGAAAATGGATGCTTGATTTCATGTGGATAACAAAAGCAGAGGAAGATTTGGGGCCTCACAAACAGCAGTTATTCTACTTGTCCAAAACACGAAGCAGGCACATAGGTCCTCACTAACCATGGATACATGTACGCATGCAAACACACGCACATACACAGGTCCCTGCCTATCTGGCATGTGTTGAAACAAAAGTTATGCTGGGCAGTTTTCACTGTGGCCTTTGGGATCTGTGATTACAACAGAGGGAGAGAGAAGGAGGGATGAAGGGAAGGAAAGAGACAGAAAGGGAAGAAAGACAGGAGCAAACAAACAAACAAAACAAACGTAGTAAAGCCCTCTGCTGGGATGGGGCTGGGGCTGGAGTTTGTGTGCGTGTATGTGTGTGAGTGCATGTGTGTGTGAGGCGATGTGAACAGAGTGGCGAGGATTAGGACAGATCCTGGGCTGTCCAACTCACAGCTGGCTGATGATCCAATCCTGGAGCGCAGCGCACCGCACCAGCCGCCGTGGGACCCCCGGGGCGCGTGCATGCATCTGTGTGTGTGTGGCTATGTGTGTCTGTACAAGCATGTGGATATACGACTGTGTCTGATGTGTGTTTGTATATATCTATGCGGTAGTATGACTGAATGTGTGTGTGTGTGTGCATGTTTATGGGGGTGGTGGTGGGGAGGGGGGTGCTATCAGAAATCAAACAGAGGCTGCCTGTGCTTCATGTCCCCCATTTGAAGGCAGGCTCTGATCATTTGGGCCACGAGAGGAGGAGAGAATGAAAGTGGAGAGAGCGCAAGTTGGAGAGAGAGAATCAAAGAGCTGCCTTCGAACGCTGGTCATACAAATGCCTTCCAGACCCACAACTCTGGATCTCTCATTCTGTCCCTTCACACAATTACACACACCAGACCGCGATAGCTACAAAGCCCCATGCATGGCCCTGGAGTGAACAGCGGGGAGGGCTGACAGAGGCATGACTCTGAATGAACTATATGAACTGTATAACCCCGGAGGGCCCACAGATGGATAGAAAGAAAGAGACCAAAGTAGAAAGAGACAGGGCAGGGAAATCATCACTTGAGGTTTATTCATTTCGCTTGGAAAGGCATGAGAGAGATAAAAGGCAACCGAGAGACAAAGACAGAGAGAATGACAAAGAGCGTAGCTTCGGCGTCGGTATCTGCCTGAGGAGGGACAACGGCCGTGACCAGATGTCAGTAGGTGTGTTAGGTCGTGCATGTGTACAAGGCACGTGTGTGTATCTGCTAAGCTGCTGCCACAGATTTCTTATTTCATCCTGTTTCAATCTTGATTGCTAAACACCCTCCTTCTCATGCAGATATCTCTAACAAAGAAAAAAAAAACTTGGAAATGGAAAGACCAGCCATTTTAAGGTGTAAAATATGTCTTTCTACTGCCATTCAGGGAATATTGTGATCACTGGCAAAAATTTTGACTTGCTTCTAGGCTCACAACTGCAAGGCCAGGAAAAGGTCAGGTTATATAAGCAGCTTGTGTACCTTGGATAACCGGTATGCCTCCCTTTCAGTGCAATGCAATTTCATTGTGTTATTTTGTGGGACACGTGTATAACCAAACAGTAACACAACTAATCACTTCAGCCCCTCCGACCCCCACTGCCTTTAATATAGAGGAGCGCTCTTAAAGAGGAAAAGGAGAAAGGGAAAAGAAAGAAACAAAGGCATTAAATACACAGAATAAACAGAAAAATAAGAGAAAATGCAGGGCAATCAGCAATCGCATGATGGCCAGCAGAGCAAAGATGCAGTGTGTTGGATGATCCAGATCAGGTTTCTCAGCCATGTAAATGGCCTGCAGGTCAAATCTACAGTATTATCTCTCATCAGCGGTCTGTGAGAGTATCCATAGCCCAAAGTTTTTTTAGGTCATAATATTTTTCATGGGAATCTCTCACAATTCTCAATAAAAACAAACTCTACCAGCACTTTTGTATGAGATCTAAAGATGGTTGTTAAGGTACCTTGGGTTTTTCTCCTGTTTTCTTTTGCTAAGGATGCTTGTGCAATGCATAACAAAGTTTCATGTGTTCCACAGTAATTAAAAACACATTTATGGATTAAAACTTAAGTATTTCATCATATTTCCAAGGGACAGTAAATCTCTGCAACACATTTTTTCTTAAGATATTTTGAGGAACTTCTGGGAAACTTAGGTGCTTTATGAGTCTGGCCACAGGTACATATATATATACACTTTCTCACCTCATACCAGTGTAAATGTATTTAAAGTTACTAGAGGCAAGAGGAACTCACACTTTTTTCTCACATACATACAATTTTAGAGGTAGAGAGTTGTTTGAGATATATACCTCACCACCTTAAGAAATGTATTTTTCAGACATCTCCAAGCATAGTAAAGCAAAAACTAGTAACCAACATCATCACCAACTACTGGGACAGCCATAAATGAAAGATAAAAATTTTCTTTAAGTCAGGTTAAAAAGGTAATTCTAAATCAGCACTCCTACTTTTTAGCTTCAAGTGATAGTCACTCCAAAGCAGTGTCTCCAGAGTATGTTCACACACCGCAGACATACACAGGTTTGTATTACTGTGCTTGTGAGGTCTTTCCAGTGACAATAGTCATTCCCTGTCCTCACTTTGAAGGATTCTTTCAATCCTTGTAAAGACATTTGATCCTTTTGCATACAGACAGACAGACAGACACACGCACGCACACACACACAGAAATGTATTCTTCATCTGGAAATTTTCTTCATATGCTGTTTAAGTTTGTCAAGCCTTTCTCTTGAATTCATCACCTATAACATTAAATTACCTACGAAAGATTTGTATGATTCTTGTTTCTTCTTACTCTCTTTATTTGTGTCCTTTGTTTTTTCACTTGTGTCTTGTTTTCGGTGGAAAATCCTGTTTGTTTATACACTCTCCATCAGTAAGTCAAGTTCCAAGTCATGTGACTTGGAACTTGATTTTGTGATGCCGAATGTTAACATTTGAATGTGCCACTTCTGTACTAAGAATAGCAATATCCATATAGACTCAATATCAGAGATTGCTTTCAGTGGTGATAAACACAATTGAATTTGAATGCCTGCATGCTAAGCCAAGTCGACAGCTGTCAAACATCTCTGCATGTGCAGATAGATCAAACTATATTCTCTCATGCGCACACACACACACACAGCAGTGATATAATTTAGCCCACTATTAGCACTAGTACAGGTCAAAGTCATCATGTTGCCGCATTAATATGCATGTCATTCTCCACAGCTGGCTGGAACACATACACAGACACACACGCATGCACACACTCATATACACACACCCTCCCTCATCCCTTACACACGACAGCACACCATGCGGCCAATGTGTTAGCGCTGGCCAGCTGACAGACAAACACACTTAAACACAGATCAGAGCCGGGAGCAGCGATGGACACACACACACACACACACACACACACACACACACACACACACACACACACACACTCCCCAGGCTGACAGACACACACATCACACAAACTTGTATCCCTGCTGCCTCCAGCACTGCAGGGCACCACCGCCACATCTGTGCTCGTCTCAGACACCTCGACTGTGGGCTGCGGGGGTGAGAGAGTGCCCTGGGCGGCTGGCATGGGCTGGCATGGCTCTGGCACTGGCTGGCATGGAAGGGAGCAGCAGCCAGCCGATGGCAGGAGGGATGAAGGGAAGAAAAAATGGAAGGAGGGGAGGAATTATGTGGAGGGAAAGACAGAAGGATGTAGGAAGGAAAGAGAGGGAGGAATAAAGAGACAAAAAAGGAAGGATCAAGGGAGGCAGAGAAGGTGAGCTGAGGACAGGAGGACAAAAGGACAGAAGGTGGAAAAAAGTGCGAAGGGATCGCAGAGAGATGGATGGAGGGATGGAGGACAGTGGGAGGAGGGAGTGATAAAAAAGAAAGGAAAACAAGGATAGAGAAACGTAGCGATAGATGGATAGATGGAAAGAAAGACGATGGAAGATGGAGGGAGGGGAGCCGGTAGTGCCCGCAGTGAGGACGGGTGCAGGGCACTGGCAGGTGGCACCGAGGCCAGGCTGTCCAGTGACCGTCAGCCGCGCTTTGTGTGTGTGTTTGTCTGTGTGTATATGCGCGCCAGGGACAGAAGAAAGGCTCAGGCGCCATTTTGGCTCTGCTGGAGCTGTTGCTGGGCTGGGTACTGGCCTGGTGGCACAAGGCGGGCAGTGTGTTTGTGTGTGTGTGTGAGTGCATATGTGTGTGTGTTGCATTATGTTGTGGCATGCTTAACAGGATTAGAGGTGACCTGGTGAGGTCCAGTTGGTACCGGGACCATGGCACAGCGGCGCATGTGTGTGTTTATGTGTGTGTGGCTTGTATAATAGGATTAGCTGTTACCTGGTGCGGTACAGTTGGTGTGCTGGTCTGAACTGGACTGGACTGAGCTGGGCTGGGCTGAGGCTGGGCAGAGGGGAGCGCTGTGTGTGTGTCTGTGTATGTGTGTATGTGTGTGTGTGTGTGTATGTGTGTGTGTGTGTGTGTGTGTGTGTGTGGTGGCATGTATAATAGGATTAGGTACTACCTGGTGAGGTGCAGTTGGCGCTGGGCATTTGCCAGCTGTTCTGCTAGGCTCAGGGCTTCGGCCTGCCATTGGCTCCCGTCCTTTTGGACCGCCTCCAGATGCTGCCGACAGCCAACCAGCTCTGAGCTCAGCCTCGCCACTTCCTGTCCCGCAGAGACGGAAGGAGGACGGGAGGGAGAGGTGAGAAAGTCTTTCACAACAACCCACCTCGTGCCCTCTCAGACAAACACAGCACTAAAATGGACAAACTGATTACCACCTTGCATAAAAACAAGCAAGAAAATATGGAATTGAGGTTTTGACCAATAGTCCATTTGAAATTAATTCAGTTAAATCAGTGTAATGTTCTGTTAACTATAATACACCAACTCTCTGCAAAATATCAGGGCAATTCATACAGTATTTTTAATATGAAGCATGCACATGCCTGTATTACATAAGACACTGAATTCTACTTTGCAAATTCTATTTTGTGAATTCAAAGTGTAACAATCAGGAAAATCAGCTCCCATTGGTTGACTAGAGACTCTGAATGACTGTCATTCAGGTATATAAGGTTCTACATATGATACGTAGGTTCTATATAAGGAAGCTAGTTGGTTAAAAAAAAAAAAAAGCTGAAAGCATTTGCAGTATTTGAGGTGTTCTTGATTTCATTTGTTACAAATGAATACTTCAACAGCAATGCCCCCCGAAAAATCACAACTTTTTCAACCACTTGAACAAGTCCTACCAAACTGATTATTGGCTATTATTTGGTTATTGACTATGGATTATTACTGGCTGACTAACTAACCATAGTGATTTCTGACTGACCTGTGCAGCCTTTTCCTTCCGTCTGGCAGTGTTGGTGCTGAGGTCTCGGAGCTCTCTCTCTGCCTCCTCTCTCTTCAGCTGGGCCTGGCTGAGCTGGTAGCGCAGATCCACACACACCTAGAGACGATAAAGGAACAGTAATAAAAACTGCCAATCTTTTGAATAATCTCTATATCAATTGGCTGTTGTCACTTCATGAGCTGGGTTTTTGTATTCTGTCTACCCTCTTATCCTATACTTACCTTGAGTGGTCTTGTTTTATTTCTCAGACAACTATCAAGAGGCCATTTTCCAAGCGATCACACTTTGTCATAGTCCTGACCTACTCTGCTACAAGTAATCTCTGAATGATTTTCACATAATATGTCATTGCCATATTAACTGCATCCCCATCACACACTTCCCAAGCTGGGATAAATCAAGGTGCAAAGCAAAACATTGGTGTTAATTACCAAAAATAGTAAAAATGTAGATACAAATTGACTGAAGCCGGGAAGAAATCAATATTTTGCTCCCAGACACATCAGCAGGGTGGATGCATGCTGACATAGAGATTTGAAGCTGGCTAGCTCAGGTTGAGCACAACCTCACTGCCCACTAAGCAACTATGGCATCAATTTGCAAGAATTAGCATGCATATAAACCAGTGAGCTTATAATACATTAATGAGAAAATCATGCATTTAACATCCTAACAAAGCTTCATTAATTAACTAAAGTAAATCCTATCTCTGCATATATACTGAATATAGTCCTACTAAAACAGCCAAAACAGCCTGGATTAAACATGATGACATAGAAATGACTTTGGTGCCACCCAGTGGATTGATAAAAGCATTACAAGTAGAAAGCACAGATCTCAACAAACCAAACAAACCGACCCATGATTGTGCCACGCAAGCTGAGCTCTAACCATACAAACATCAGAAAAAACCTCTTCCACCAAGTGTCGGCTATGCCACCACTTTTCACTTTTACTTCCACAAGCATTCAGCATACCTTGGTGCTGTCTTGCTCCTGATTGGTCATTTTGCGGAGCGTCTCTTCTAACTGATTGGTCAGTGAGCTTTTCTCTCTGTTGGCTCGGTCCAGTTGTCCTTCCAACTCAGCTACATGCTGGGAGAGACTGGACACCTAACCCACACACACACACACACACACACACACACACACACACACACACACACAGAGAGCAATATTTCAGCGGGCATTCTAGCAAATTATATTACAAAGAATGTGTCTCAACAAATACAAATAATAAGTATTGCAGTAACAGTTAGAACTTAAACAAAACCTGTCCACAAACATATACATGTATTGGATATGAAAAGACAAAATAAAACACATTCATTAAAGTACATTCATAAAAACTCATATTTTTACTTAATAAACAAATAGTAATGATTCAATTTCAAAATGTTTGCCAAACAATAGATGTGGCAGCTTTTAGCTGGTGCAAAATGAAACAAAAGTGTGAGTGGTGACTTTCAAATAGCACATACAAAGTTATTTACATTTAACTTTTATTGGTCGCTGATGGGTGTTTATCAGGTATTTCACCGCAGTTTTGAACAGAATTAATCACTACAACTATAAATTTTATAAAGCAACATGAAAAAGGTTACACAGCGAGGAAAAAAATGAGAATAAGTATTACATCAGCAAGCCTAGGACAGAGGTATCAAACACACACCCACACGTAAACACGAGTGAATAAGTAAGGTTTACTGTACTGTGTGTGCCAGCTGCTCCTTCTCTTTGTGGGCTTCGCAGCGGGCCTCCTCTCTGGCCTCGGCCAGTCTCTCCTGCAGAGCTTGCGCCTCTCGCTCCAGTCTCTCCCTCTGCCGACCCAGCTCCCTGGACAGCTGATCACACTGAACCTCCACCTGCAGCGAACACACACACATAGAACAAGCATACTTAAAAATACGTACTCAGGTTAGATCAATTTATCAATGTACCAATATATTGGGCCGATATCTGCTTTTGCTTAAATATCAGATATTGATGTGTCTATGTCTTCCCTGTCTGATATGAAAGAGGTTCTTGTACAGCTTTTTTTTTTTTTTAATATTACTTGACAGTATCTCTCTCATCTTTTCATTTTCATTCATTCATAGTCAATATGTATTGTCTCCTGACCACACACCAAAGATGGAATTTAACTTGATAGCTAATTCTGGGACCATAATTTAACTGTGCATTGTCTCTGTTACAATAGTCGACTAAAATAAATAAATAAATTTCTACATATAAAGTTCTACATATAAATTTTCAGACTTTGAGATACTGAATATATACAAAATGTATATCCACTGGTGTAAAGTTGTTCTGTATATCATTATGTAAGAGTTTTAATAAATTTAAAATTATCAGCAAATAATTGACATTGAAGCTGCACATTCATGCCAGCAGGGTTCGATGTGATCATTCTCAGATAGCCTCTCCACTTGGCAGTTTTGTATGCAGTTCAGTAAAATTACTTTACTGATCTGAAATAAACTAAGAGTGGGTTGCACTAGCTTTTGTGTGTCTATGCAAGCAGCTGGCAGGGAACCATCCACAGCAACAAGAGTATTCACAATTTCAGGGGACAACTGATCCTGTTGCTGTCTTAAAGAACTTTACAAATCAAAGGAAGATGGAACACAAATTTAACAAGATTTTGGCCAGTGACAACATTAATCTCAAACCGTGTGTGTATGTGTGTGTGTGCATGTGTGTGTCTGACCCTGGTCTTGTGCAGTTTTGCTTCCTCGGCCATCTCCACAGCCTGTTTGACCTGGAGACAGGCTGACCATTCCCTCTGCTGCGCCTCCTGCTGGCTGGCCCGCAATGCACGTAGAGCTACCAGTAGCTCATCACGCTCCCTGTATGGTGGCCAGTCAAGCAAAGACACACACAAACACACATGGCACAATAACAAAAAATGAGCACATAGGAAAACGGATAAACTAAAAACAGTCTAGGAATGGGACAATATACCAAAATTAAACGTATCACAATACAAAAATAAGACAAAACATGTTGTAGGTCAGAAAAATGGTTTGCAATATTAACTGCATTCTATTCTGCTACAGTAATCACTGAGAGTAATGTAAAGATATGCCCATGACTATTTAACAAGGGCTACATCTAAAATTATATTATTCCCACTTTTAATGGCCAATTTAAATGGTTTACAGTCTGACAAGACAGTGTCATTGCTAAACAGATGTGACTTGGAAATAACGCAATTCTGCACAGTATAATACTTAACTATCATTGACAAATTATTTATTAGATTGTATCATGACTGTATTCAATCATGAAGTCCATATTGCATTTTGAATAATAGATAAGCATATCGTCACATCCCTATTAGTGACCTATACAAAATCAACAAAGCCATATTACCACAAAACAAGGTGTGAATTACACTCATAAGCTTAATTTACAAAAGTACACACACTGTAGCTAATGTGGAGGAGACTTTCAGAATGTATGACTGGGCGTGGGTGAGTGTGTGTGCACGTGTGTCCCCAACTAACTTGGTGAGCCTCTCAATAGCCTGAACGTGAACATTGGTGTGAGTCCCAGCCAAGACTGCTTCGTGCTGGGCGCACTTCAGACATAGTCCCGCTACCCGGGGAGCGCCGTCATTCTTCAGAGTCTCCGCAGCCTGGGCCTCCTGGTGCCTCAGTCGAGCCTTCACCTCCTCACACTCCCTCTGACTGACTGACAGCTCCTTCCTGATGAGGTAAGCAAGAAAAGAGGAAAGGGGAAGGGAAAGGAAAATAACAAGGAGGAGAGATTGAGAAAGAGAGAGGGAGAAAGCAGACTAGAAAATGAGGACAGAGATTTTATGTGTTGATGCTTTAGCGATGTGTTTTTTAAATTTGCATGGATAAAGTGATAAGCTAATTTGTTCTTTTGTAAGAGAGTTTTGCATAGATGAGAAGACACAGTAAAAGAATCAATGATCCTAAATTCACTGCCAGTTCACCTACAATTTTGTTGAAAAGCAATACTGAAAGTGGGACACTTATTTTTTGGATAAAGAGAAAAAGGCAGTTATTTGCTACTCAGGCTTTAAAGCTGGTGCAATGTACTGACCTGAGGGAGATGACCTGAGCCTGCAAACTTTCAGTCTGGGCCTGGTGAAGAGCCTTCAGCTGCTCCTAGTAAACACACACAATGTCAGAACACACTACATGCACTTGAAGATAATGTTTCCTATGTGGCCCTGATGTAGCATTTCATAGCTTTGATTGTCTTTAACTATGTCAAATGACCTAGATTTTTTTTCCTTCCTGGTTTGTTAACATTGCATGAACTCATTTGGAAAATATATTTTGGTATATGTTACTATAAAGTGATACATTTGAAGAATTCCCTGACCTTCCCTGAAATCCCTGAAAATGTATCAAACGCCCTAAATTTTCTTGTCAGGAATGCATGTCTCAAAATTTGGTTATACTAAGATAGGAATGTGAAATTATTAGGCTTAGGAGTGAAAGAACAACAAGCCCCTCATTTTTACCAGTTCATTCTTCCATGTGGGGTCTTCTGTCCTCTGTGGCACACCAGAGGCCGATTTGGAGGTTTTTGGTTTATTTGCGGCTGTACTTTCATTCACCTGAGGAATACATCAGGACACAGAATAAACCACCTTTTCCACCAGAGTCACCTTTTAAAGTAGAATGACATTCAGAGATGTAGTCCATGTATTTATCTTTGTCTAATTTATATTTCCTCCACTCTTTCTGCAATGCATGCTGCATGTAATCAGCTTATTAACCATTTACTTGTTTTTTGTTGTTTTGAAAAAAAAAAAAAAAAAACTTAAAGTCTTGCTTGAAATTTACTACTGCCCTCGCCAACAAAGACCTCATCTCTCATGCTAACTATGGCTCATTTATAATTCTACTATTGATTAATGTGCTCTGTCCTTGACAAATAAACCAATAAATAAATAAATAAATAAATGGTTGACAATAAAGTTTGGAAGACAACATGTTTTTGTGGGATTATTTCCTGTGTCAGTCAGGTGACAATAAGCAGAGCACAACGTAATGCAAACACTGATATCAAAACAAGCAAATCTGGCACAATGAAAACACCGAAACTCTGGAAAAACAAAGTTATAGCTTCATGTTTACTGTGATGGATTATGTAGCTCAGGCTGTTTTCAAGTCTGTGGAACTTTTTTTAATACTATATAGGAACAAATGGGGCTATATAGCTTATTCTGAATGTAGAAAAATTTGCCCTTTAATGTCTTTCCATTCTACTGAGTGTGTACAACAGGGGCAGAGGGTCAACCTGATGGATTTACAAAAATTAGGAATTCACCTACACAAATAGTTAACTTTTCATCTCTGTCCATTTAGATTTAAATTTGGTAAGATCACAACAAAATTATACACACATATACAGTATACATAATGTCATACATTCATTATCACACATACACCATCACTATTATCATTCATCATTATTTTCTCTCTTTCTCTCTGTCTCTGACAAACACACTCATTCACTCACTTACTGACACACATACACACACACACAGACACACACACAGACACACACACAGACACACACACTACCGTAGAATCTAGGATAGTGTAATCTCTCAGGGTCTCTTCCACTGTTTTGGACTTGAGTTCTGACTGCAGCTTCTCATTTTCCACCACCACCACTCTGATCCGCTGTTTCATCCCCTCCAGCTCTTCCTAAACATAAACACAAACACACACGCACAGCAGAAATGAATCGCAGCTGAGCAGAATAAACACACAGGCAAGCAGGCGTTCAAACACAGATGAACACACACAAACCTTGCAGAATTTGACCTCGGCTTCCAGGTGTTGGATGTACTCGGCCTGGTTGTAAATCATAGGGACCAAATCCTGAATGGCAGGCAAACTGGATGTTCCCTCCTCCTGTGCTCTCTGATAGGAAGAGAAGTGTGACAATCAAAAGCAAGACTGCTCTGAGACGGTAAAATGTTTAACCATGTAGAGCGGCGTACCTTGGATGGAGAGGGTATCTTTGAAGGAGCGAGAAGAGTGGATTGCTTCTGTAGGAGGCTCCTCAGCTGACTGACTGAAACAACAATACACACAGGCACGCATGCAACCACAAGCATGTCATTATAACCTTGTTAATTGCATGACAAAAGCAATATGATCAGAGCGATATGAGTGTGCACCAGACAGAAATCACACAACCAATCACTTAAATGTCTGGATCAGCTTGGAAGTAGAGCTGCAAGAATTAGCAGATTAATTCATTAGTTGCCAACTATTACATTAATTGCCCACTATTTTGATAATCTATTAATCGTTTTCAAATGATCTGATTAAAGCTTCTCAAATGTAAATGTTTGACATTTGAGGACATCACCTTAGGCTGTAGGAAATAGTGATCAACATTTTTCACTTCATCACATTTTATGGATCAAACAACTAATCAAGAAAATAATCAGCAGCTTAATCGATAATGAAGCAGCTCTACTTGGAAGTCAGTCCTATAGGCATGATTTAGACTGGAATCAACAGCATGTGTAGTCTAGGAATGGCATCCAGCTGAAGTCTGACAGACCAGGAGAAGGGTCTCATATGTCACCTGCTTCGCTCTGGGTCCTTTGGGTCCACACAGACTCAGTCTCCTCAGCCGGGGTGGGGTGTGGACTGCTGTCACTGTCCTCCTCCCCATCGGGGTTCAGCTGCTGCAAAGACCTGCTCAGCTGCTGGATGCTCTGCTTGGCCTTTTCTGAAACCAATAAACACACGAATAATAAAGGAATGCATTGCAGCGCAAACCCGTTTAATGTCAGTTTACCCACCTCTTTGGGCTGACAGTTTAATTGATATAAATTCATAGTGTACCATGCAGTAGCAAAGTAACAGCTTTTTATGCACCATTTTTAAAATAACATTGACTCTTGGCATGAATGTTAAGCCCATAGCTCATGAGTTAGTGGTGAAGATAGGAGCTCATAAAATAATTCAGATTTTAAGGACAGATTCATTCGTATTTCCAAATATTGCCTGACGATTTTAGATGACAAAATAGGCCAGAGTGAACAGCGTGGTTACACACCTCGTGTTTTGAAGTGAAACCCTTTAACTGTTTGGCACTGTGAATCAATGTGAACATTACAGTCGTGTCTCATCAAAGGGATCAACAAGTGACAGCGAACTGTGAGTTTGACTGCTGCCACTTAGTATTAATCTTAATATCAACAGAACAGCTAACAGGTTCATGTAATGTGAGTCACGTACACCGCAGGTTACGAGGTTTCATTCTGTGATAACCAGCTTTGACACATTAATGTTAACCCTGACGTTAGCCAGGTTAGCACATTAAAAATTTAACGTAGTGTTATTGTACCTCTCAGTCTCTCTTGGTAAGCACACAGCTGTTCCTCCTCCTCCTCCTCCTCCTCCTCACAGTCAAACGGCTTCATTAGTGACTAGCTGACGTTTATAAGTTATAAGCACGGCCCGTTACTATAGCTACAATATGCGATATAATATAATAAGATAAGAGCAACAACAACGAGGTTAAATAGACACAACAGACAAGGCGTGCATGTCTTAACGGTCACTATTCACATTGACGTTGTCTTCGGTTTGTATAACCTGTGTGTCCAGGAGGCGGTGTTTTCATTTCCGTGGTGTAACTTGGCATGAATACTGTGGAAACCATCGCCCAACGTTACATTGAATGACAAAACGAGCGCACCAATCAACCACCGGCTCCCACTTCCGTAAACTAACGCCGCTAGCATCTCCGGGAGTTGTAGTCCTTATGGTCAAAATGTGTCGTTTTATGTTCCGAGAAATGGCATGTCTGCCACCCTGTGGTGAAAATGGTGTACTGCAACATGAGTACTTTCAAATTCAAATTTAAATTACCTTTATTGGTTTTGCTATTATATAAACATTTACAAAGCGTAAACAACGTACCTTTGGCTATAGGGATCAATAAACAACAAAATCAATTTCAATTTATGGGAATTAATTATAGATTTATTTTTTTTTCTGCAGCTAATGTTGCACACTGACGCTTTTCCCCACATAGCTCATATGCCTTCAGGGAGTCAGAAGAGGCATTTAAAATCTGGGGTTTCACTTATTTGTTTAAAGTATTTATTTCTTATACTAATTTGGTTACTCATCTTTGGATTAATGATAAACGTGTATTGACCAAGTTCTGTTCTACATGCATGATTGTTTGTCCTACATGCAAGTATGTTTTTGCACAATGCAAAATGTAAGGCCTGAAATTTTGAAACTTTAATGATCTCAAAGGGAAACTGGGTCATTACAGAAGCAGAGAATAAGATACAGATAAGAGCAGGACAAATAGGACTGAGGACAAGACAACTGGGAGCTACAGCAGAGTCTTCATAATGAGATGCCAAATAAACAAAGGTAGGTAAGGTAAATTTTACATTTTTGGTTTCCTTCGTCACTGTTTGTTTGGCACCAGCTTGTGCGCACATTTGGACAAACTGTGGTTGACCATGTATCACTTTCACTTCTCTGCTCTTATCTAGGTAGTTCTATGAGTCACTGCACTTCCACACACACACACACACACACACACACACACACACACACACACACACGGAGATCAAATACCTTTAAAAAAGAAAAAAGAAACCAATTACTTCTTGGATTATTCAGAAACACTTTTGATAACAAAAGGGCATTTTGATTTCCTGATAATGGACAAACGACATTTTTATATGAAATAATGTAAGGGCTGCAGATGACACAAGTAACACTGACTTATGACAGTGTCTAAACAGGAATAAAGTGGGGTAAACTTGTCCAAAAGTAGAATTTCACTGAACACACACATATATTGACTACAAAATGTAAAGAGGCAGTAGTTATGGTGATCAGTGTATTTCAGCATGAACCCTTTTTAACCTAGATTTGGAAGTAACCTCAAATTCCAGGCAGAAGTTACACTATCTTGGGGAGTTTTGAGTTGCATAATTCTAAAACTTAGTTTGAGTCTTTTGTGTGTGTGTGTCTGCGTCTGTGTGAGTAATATTGTTCCATGGAAGGGTGTATCTAAGCAAATGATCCATTTTTATGCTGTTGACAAAAGGCAAAGGTAACCATGGATACACCCTCTACCTATTGCACAACAGCAGATGACTTCCTGTTGAACAAGTCTATAGTGTGTTTTAGATTTTTGTGACATTTAGCTCGACAGTGAAAGTGTGTCAGTCTTGAGCTGAGTTTCCATTCTGCTTCCTGTAATCTAGATTTGATATTTTAATTAATTAACAGTATGTTGCAAGGATTAAAACGCAGGATCTGGGTCACATGGATTTAAATTCTGAGGTTGTCCTTTATGTGTAAATGTAAGCCCAGCCTCGGTCTTGGTGGCCTGAAAGGTGCCAGACTGATACTTAGAAAGGAGGGACATGGTGGTAATGTAGCAGGACTTATTACTCCTGGTATTACACACCGCTGTGGTATGTTTTGATGATCTGAGCATGTGATAGAGGTTTAATATCCTGTGGAGATAAACATACAGGTGTGAATTTCCCAGTCAACGATCAAGCCTAGTCACAGGTTAAAATGCCCCTTTACACTGGAATAACTGTCATTTGCTTTGTGGGTTACTGATTTAAAAACACCTTAGTTTAGATTGAAATGATCTCATTTTTTGTGTTTTCATCCTGAAGTAAATGAAGAGTTAAACCTCCAAGGAAACAGGTTTAACTTCAGGTTACTGCTGTTTTGTCTCTCCTCCAGTTCCACACAGTCCTGGGCTTTTCAAGATCCAGTAAAGAGTGCATTTGCATCATCAGGTTTTTGATTCCAGTGATTCAGGGTGACGCACCTGGTACAGTCCTTACCACAGCAGCCCAGGTTTGAATCCAACCTGAGTCATTTCCTTAGGTTGGAATCGGGGGTGGGGGGCACATCCCACACACTGCTTTGACAGTATGTGGGATGTGTACTAACAGGTGATCGTGTGGGACATCCTGTATCTTTAATTTTAATGCACAGTATTTGGTGTAATTTTATTCTGCTGAGTATTAAATCAGTTTAAATAATCTGTCTTTGTGTTCACGGATAAATTACAGGGGGAAGTGTTCTGACTGTAATGAAAACACGCAACTTTTAGTGTGCATGTCACACTTTGGACTTTATCTGTCGCTAGTATGCCTGCCTCACAGGATCTTTTATTTTTTATTTATTATTTTTTTTTTATGGAAACAGGACAAGAATGATGCATTGCACCGCATCAGTGAAATATTCACGTCAGATGAAAAGGCACCATCTGCAAATGAACAGTTGAACAAGGGAGAGTTTGAGCACTCGGGTATTTCCAGGAAACCACACCAGTCTGACTGTGGTCGATGGGAGCACACACATAAAACCCTGCACCTCTCCCACACTTGCTAAATGTCACCTCTGCCCTACCGTACCATACATAATTAAAACCAATCCCCCACCCCTCACAGCCACGTCCCCTCTCCAAACTCCCCCCTCCCACTGCATGATCCACTCTTCCTCAGTGAAATCTGTGAGTGTGTGAGGGCGGGGATTGCCATCTATTTTTCAAGCACCGTGACTTGACATATTGCTTGAAAGAGTAGGAGCAAAGAAGCACCTGAGAAATACCTCATGATCTGAAGTTTCTTGTTTAAAAAAAGAGAAAAGGACAGAAGAGCAACAGAGAGGGGAAAATCATCTCAAAAACGATGTGCTGGATCATTAGTATATGGCGCATGTTAATTAGTGCACAAATACATCTAACCAGGCCTCAGTGATGTTATATTTGCACCCACTGTACTTTCTACAATGGAGCGAGCCCCTGTTCCTATAGTGAGCAACTAACTGCCTTTCAGCAGAGCCAGTATTAGGCAATACATAGCATGGCTGAGCGAGGCAATGTTGTAATAAGAGTGCAATGTTGAAATCTCAGAGGGTACACACAAGCATATGTGAATGTGTCTCATACACATATTCATTGGTGGCAGACATACATACATACACACACACACACACACACACACACACACACACACACACACACGCACGCACGCACACACACACACACACACACACACACACACACGCACACAGAGTAACTACAGAAACAAGAACCACAATGGACAAATTTCAGATTTCTTAATAAAAATAATTCATTTCAGGACAACATATAAATAATTATTGAATCACACAATACAGATAATATCTTGATATGAATAAATACTTAACAAATAAAACAAGGCTTTTTTTCATACAATACCCTATTGTCGAAAGGTCACACAAAGAAACTTCCACACCGTTTGCATGTTTTGTTACACCTTCTGCTCTTATGCGGATGCTCTTTCTGCTATTGGAATGTCCCTAAGCGAGTCGGAGTACCATTCCTAAATGCCTCAGCAGCTTAGACAAGTCATGTGCAACTCTGGGATCCCATCCTAATCTGCTCAGTCAGAGCCCCCGAAACCTCGTTAAGGGGTCTTCATGAGCTGACCACTAATTGGCCTTTAATTGATTAAGGTTTGTATAGAGGTGATTAAAGCACACAGAGATCTACGTATAGGCCGTCGATGCTTGGGCTGGCCCAACAACTCTAGATACATTTGAATGAAAAGGCAGACCGAGAGCCTGTTTGACTACGCATTTCTAACTAGAGCCACAGATAGAAATCAGCCTACAGCAGTGGCTCTCAGTCAGCGGAGATGGTGAGAAGGAAGGAAATTAAACAGTTCAATTGGATTCATTTTCCCATGTATTTATGCTTCAGTGCATCTCTACAGATAAACAGATATTCAGATAAATTAGAATTTTAGCCAAATTGTAGCCATTTGAGGGCTTTTAGCAAGAAAGCTCGATGAGCCCGGGTCTATAGTTATACATCATATAAACACTAGATGTCTATCTATGGCACAGTAGTTAGTTCATTAGAATGGTCCAGGCTGGCCGTTTTTAAGGAGGTAACAACAACTGTTTGGTGGGTGATGGCACATTTATGTTTTGGCAGAAACAAAACCAAAAATATTCAAATACTTTAAAATTTGAAAAAAACAAAAACAAAAACAAAGATAAAACAAATCAGGAATGTCAGTTTCACATCTCTCATACTCATGTGCGTGCGTCGCGTTTGTATGTGTGTTTGTGTTGGAGATGAGGCATCAAGTTGGAAGGTCCTATAATATGGACCAAGATCCATATTCACAAAGCATCTTATAAGTGGGAGCGCTGATCCAGTATCACTGATCAGGCCCCTTGGGTCCATTAAAATTTCAATCACTACTTAAAGGCAAAACTTATCGAGGATCAGCCCCAATACCGTGCTGTAAGCAACAGCACGAAAACACATTCAGAAAAACAAGATTGGCCAGAGCAGGCAATGGGATTGCTGTCTGAACATTTGAAATTGTCACCTTGGCACATACAGAGGGGTGGAGCAGGAGGAGGAGTGCATTCCTCTGTGAGTTTGTTTACCTTCACATCACCTCGGGCTGGGGTGGGATGCTTACAATCTTACAGAAGTGTATGTGTGAGTGTGTGTATTGGTATTTGTATGTGTACAAGTGCATGTGTGTCTGTATGTGAAGTGGTTAAGTGTGCCCCATCAAGATTTCACCGGTCATTATTTTACTCTGTGGTTGGTAATCCCCTCTTGACAGGAGTGGAGCTATGGGATGTGTGTGTGTGTGTGTGTGTGTGTGTCTAGGTGCTAAAGTAGTCAACAGTAAACAGGAAAACAACGACCAAGGCAACAGATCTGTTGTAGGTGAGGACAGGAGAAATAAGAGGAAGAGGAGGAGGAGGGGGAAGGGAAATAGAAAGAGAATGACTGCTATCTCTACTGTGTTCTCTGCCTTGTGCCGGCTCACACCGCCAGCATGTCGGCTACAATGAAGAGGCCTGTGTTTCTGTACATGTAGCACCAAAACTAGCAGGGGCCCGCCCTGTCTGCCTTGCACTGTTCTTAGACACAGACTCTGCTTTCACTTCCATATCACTACATTCAGAATGTTAACTCTGTATCAGCTGATCACCTCTGGTGATCAAGAGGGCCGGGTTGATGCTTGAGGTCATTGACTGATGGCTGAGAATTCATTCTTAATGATTTGATATTGTTTTCATGAGCGCTGTTGGCAAAACCTCTACTTTGAAAGCAAATGAATGACTGAGCCAAACAATGGTGAATATGTTTTCATTCAATTACTTCTCTTTGACTGATAATGCTTGCATGGTTCAAAGAAATCAGCTGCATCCAATTCCCTCTCCAGTCCAGGCAGACTTAAGCAAATGTATCAAGTTGAAAGGATGCATTTGCCTAAGATTTGTAACCACGCTTGTTGGCTTTGGCTTTATTCAGCCCCGTTTGGCTCACTTCTGCTAACCACTTAGGTCCTTCAGTTTGTTTCTAGGCATCCCCAGCTACTGTACCTCTCAATCTACAGAACAAATGCTAGACAGACAGGCAGACAGATAGACAGATGGGTAAGACAGACAGACAGGGGGTATAGAATCCTTGGCTGTGGTCTAGAAAGCAATGTCAGATGCTTTTCGTTATGTCAATATACAATCATTTTGTCCGGCACGATTCACAACGTACCTCTAAATACATATTGTACACAAGAGTTAAGTCAGTTGCTCTGACATGTAGCCAAACCTCTCACCGTGTAACTGTACACGCCAGATCAGATGATAGTAATTGCACAAAGAGGTATTCTGGAGGCCATGTCTAACTGCGAACACACACACACTCACTCCCCCCCCGTACACACACTCTCTCTTCACATTCTACATGGGGGGGTTAAGATTTTCAGGCCATAAGGTTACTAGTTAGTCACTAGCTAGTTAGTTAGTTGGTTAGTTAGTATCAGAGGTGCATTGACTGGCATGGGGCGCCCGGAGCGGGCCAGCGGCTCTAGCGTGCTAGCGATGTGTCATCATCGTTGTTGCGTGCATGGGTGTGTACGTGGTCAGCCACGGTAGATCTGTTTGAAGTGGTCGCACTCGTTGCAGTAGCCCTGTTTCTCTTGGTTGGCGTAGTGGTCACAGCCCTGCGTCCGGCACCGCTGCTTGGACTTTTCTTTGGGCGCCTGCGCCCTCCTGCCCCCCTCCCTGCCCTGGCCGCGTGTGTGGCACTCTGGGCACAGGTCCGTGCAACCCGGGGACACATTGCTGCAGCCACTTCGCCGGCACTGGGTCTGGGTCTGGGACTGCTGGGATGATCTGGGTTTGGCTGCTCGGTCCCGCTTTTTACAGCGAAACAGACGGAGAAGAGAGCAAGAAGGAAGAGTCAGAGACCGACGGGTCAACTGTAAGTTTATAGAACAAAGAAATCTTAATGCAGATCACCTCTTTTATAACGAGACAGAAAATAACCGCAGAGGACAGAGGACTATAGACCAGTAAGATAAAGTGAGAGATGATAGCCTACACAGAATGAGACAAAAAAAAGACAGAAACAAAGGCAGAAGAAAAAAGAATACGTTATTGAATGGAAGCAAAGTGATGGGAGAAAGAGGTAAGAAGGTATGGCAGACACATACCATAACCAGAGGAGGGGAGTGTGGTGTGCGATGTGCTGCTTGGTTGAGCCGTGCACTTTGCTCTTTGACGTAGCACTTGTTGCAGTAGCCCTCCAGCATCGCCTTACCAACTGCACCACAGCCAGGCCCCCGACACCGTGAGGGGTTCTGGTAGCCCGCCTCTGAACCATGTCGGCTCTGGACTGGAGCTGGGGGAGGAGTCAAGTCTGGAACAGGCACAAAAAAATAAAATAAGTCCAGGGTAAGCTGATACAACTGACAATTTCTGAGAAGCAAAACAAATTAGCCCAAAAAAATATCAGCAGAGAAATGACATTACTTCTAGCATCCAAGACAACTTCTACGCCTGAATAATCGTCTAGCATAAGACACTTAAGTGTTCAAGTTTAATTTCAGGACTTACGGTGGTTGGTCTGATAGTCAACGTAGCAAATAGTGCAGAAACCCAACTTCTCTGGTGTTCCAAAGAACTGGCACCCAGATCTTTTACAAGGCCGTGCCAGTGGAGCTTGCCAGGCTGAGGGGTGTCCTGAAGTTAACGTGAGGCACGGCCGCTCGGCATCCCTGGCCTGGCTCCAGGCCGATGAAGAGGCCTCAGTCCTAGGGTTGCTCTGCTGTGGCTCGCCCCTCTCTGGAGCCTGCTGTCTTTGCATGCAGGGGGGACACAGGCCATTGAATATTCTGAATACCTCCTGTCTGCACATGCTGCAGCGCTCTGTCTCTGCCTCATGGCCCCCCCACTGGGCCCAGCCGGGGCCCTGGGCAGGATGAGGGACTATGGGCCCCCCGTTGGGGCCTGGGAGTCCTGTGGCAGCCGTCCCGGCTCCAGGGGGTCCGTGGGTCTGCCTGGAGTTGAAGCAGCGCTCGCAAAGTCCGTCATGCTCAACACTAAGGGTGAAGAGGCAGCCGGGCGTCTTGCACTTCATGGCGTGAGTCTCACTGTACAGACTGAGGCTGGGAGCGGTGGGTGGGGCAGAGCGGGGACTGGATAACACCGCCCCCCTCCCAGACGAGGAGGAAGGAGGGCTGCTGCTTCGGACTCCCCTGGAACTCACCTCAGTCTCTGTTCCCCCGACCGCACTTTGCACCCCTCCTCCTTTCGTCTGAACCACCCCTTCTATTCTTGCTCCTCCCCCAGTTGTGGCCTGTCTCTTCTCAAAGCACTCGTGGCAGTGGGGCTGCGTGTCCACAGAGACATAGAAGGTGCAGCGTGGAGTGGCACAGCGGATCTCAATAAGGGAGAGCTGGGAGACAGAGAAGGGTGGCGGACGCTGGGGCTGGGCGGCCCACGCCTGTTCCTTGTCCTCTTGCCAGCGCTGGTACTCATGGTTGACCAGCTGCAGATAGTCCTCCATCAGGTTCATGTCTTCAGGGAGGTTGCCCTCATCCAGCCTTAGGACAGAGTCACACATCAAACATCTTTACATGACTGTATTTTTGTGATTTTACAATTTCAGTTAAACCAAATCAAGTCCAGTTTACCCAAATCAAATCTAATGTACTTTTTGCAAAAATCTGTGATGATGAACCTAAAAATAAGTCTACTATCATTCATTCCTGGGTCACATTACGCAACTAGTGCATGTGGCATTGTAGCCAAGACCTATGACTGAGATATCAGTCTTTAGTGTTTTCAGTCTTCCATTCAGTCCACTATACATGCACGGAATATGGCTTAAGGTATGTGGGTACCGTGCAGCGTTGATGATGCGTGTGGCGTCATAGCCCAGGCCTATGACTGGGATCTCTATCAGTAGCAGGTAGTCTTTCAGAAGCCTGTCTTTTTGCTGCTGTTCCTTCTCCATTAGAAAGTGAACCTTCAGTTCCTCAAAGCCGCCCCGGCCAGGGTTGATCAGTGGTACTGCTCGGATTTCTGAGAAATGCAGCCCAAGTCAGAAATGTTACATATAAAAACTAAATAAATAAATCTAGCAATGCTTTTAATTGTTAAGTTATTATGATACATTTACTCTAATAATTCGTATAATCTTAGGACAGTAGTTTTGTATTATGCATCTCTCACAAAGAACTTCCCTCTTTTTCTGATGCTAATTAATCAGTTACACAATGCAAGTTGGTCAGTCTTTCTCTTCGCTTATATGTGTGGTTCCCTTGCCATGTTTTCAACGTAGCAGCAGTCTGTCAGTTTTTCCTACCTGGCCCGCTGTCCTTGATGGTGATGAGGGGGGCAAAGTGCTGAGAATCATAACCTAGCACAATGGGGTATTTGTAGCACTCAGTGGGCGGCCAGTGTAGTGGCAGGTAGATCCCACCCACATTCAGAGGAGAGAAGGAGGAGCCAGATTTCATACTCCTCACCACCTGGTCTGTTAAAAGAGCAGTCACTGAAATGAATTAGTAATGATTAAACCAAAAATCAACTCAAGTTCAATTTAAGGGCATAGGCTGGCATTTGAATTTTAGTTTTATATGTCAGAACATTATAGAATATTTGTCCTTTTAGCTTTTAGTAGTAACTAATGATTTAGTGAGACATGCTAAAAATACTTGCAAACCGTTTATCAGTTAAGAGTATGAATTCAAAACTTAAATTAAACTCTTAGCAAGTGCATGGTATAAAGATACTTTTTAAGATGTCTGGCACCCATTTAAATCTTCAATGTATGGTTGTTTCACTACATGTATTTGAACGATATCAAAAAACAAAAAAGTAAAACTCATCTATCATTCAATATATATCGTACACCCACTCACCACAATGGATGTGAGGTGATGCAGTAAAATTAGACATGACAAATACTTAAAAATAACCAACACAACTGAAAGCTGAGGTGTGTGGTTGGAGGGAAAACACTCTGCATACTGACAAAAGTTGATATGTTGATAGAAAACAAATGAGCCTTTAATGCAAAAAGGATCAATACATCTACTTTGAGCTGATGAAAAATGAGTACCGGCAATAACGATGATGGGTCTCCGCAGGATGTTGGAGAGGATGAAGATGTGAATGTCCTCCAGAGAGTCAAACTGGAGGCCGTTGCTACTAGAGACAGGAGACGCCATCTTTACTATCTTTTCCCACTCCTCTTCCCAGTTCTGGAACAACAAACAGACACAAACTTAACAGAAAATCTTTCTTTTCTTCTCTCTTTTTTTAAACCTTTGTTTACCCAGGATAATACACTGAGCATGTATGCTCTTTTTCAGCAGCAACCTGCTACACATTCACACAGTTCCACACATTCACACCTGGGAGCTGCTCAGTACAACCACAGCCTGTACTCCTGGTCACTGAGCAGCTCCACTGGAGCAGATGGGGGTTAAGTGCCTTGTTTAAGGGCACATCAGCCGAGGGTATTTAGGGAGGGAGAGTGTCATTCATTCACTCCTCAACCCACATTTTATGACCTTTTTGGTTACAAGCCCACTATGGCTGCAAGTTATTGGAGAAGGCTAAATGTAGACAAGACCTTCAGCCAACTACAGTAGGCCTTTTGGCTAATCCCTAATCTTTTGTACCATGGTGGTGTATCGGAGTCCGGTCTGGGTGAACTCCTGGGACTGAGTAGCTCTGCCTGAAAGCGAGCTCTGAAGCTGCCAGTGTCTGTCTCCTTCAAAACGCTGTGGAGGGCTTTCCTCAGCACCAGGTCAGTGTCCTGAACCCCCAGCATGTACTGGGAGGCCGCGTGGAGCAAGCAGTTCCCATCTCCTATAGACACACACAGAGGCAAGATAACACACACAATATTACCACCAAGGGTAGCTGATTTTGAACATGGGACAAATGTACTACTGCATATAATCTTCTGAAACACTGTGTGCAGGGTGCCTGCATAGAAAGAGATTCGAGCAGGCATACACAAATGCAGTATGCACGTACACACAGAAATCCACACGCAAACATGTGCACACACACACAAGTGTAACCGGGAGTCTGGGATTTCCAGGCTGTTGGGCTGTGGTCAGGTAGACTATCTGGTGTCTAGACTATTATCTATGACCCTCACATCTCTGATACCACACACACTACAGAGAGTGGTAGACTGACAAAGACGGCCTTCAATCTACCTGAGATGCATTTCGAAAACACAGAATAGGATAATTTTATTTCTCGATCTACTCTGCAAACCTCAAAAAATGAGCTGTCTCCTTTCACATCACAGAAAACTAATGGAGCAACCTAAGACACAGAAAGATTTTTTTTTTTTTTTTTTCCCCAAAATGCAGGGGTTCATACGTGAGTGTGTGTGAGGGATGGAGATGAGTAGCTGTCTGTCTGGCAACTTAAAAAGCCTGGAATTTTATTTAGTCTCCTTCTGCAGCGCTGGGCCTTTTTCTCATTGTGAAACAGGAGTCTGTGTTTGCGGGAAGTGTGTTGCTCTGAAATACCCTTTTGCCACACTAAACACATAGGAATTTCCCTGCTGTAACTTCTGTCTTTTGTGTATGAGCATGTGTGTGTATATGAGTATGTTCCCTCCCATGATCCCAACTCATCAATGCTATTCCACTGGCCCCGGACTTTCCACAGGGGCGGAGATTGGATAGGATGGAATGTTGTCTCTTTGACAAGTGCCATCAACAGCCACTGAAAGGTTTTGATTAACGAGCGCTGGAAAAATATTTACACACACAGATACACACAGAAAAACGTATGTATACTAAAATGCAGAAGTTCAATAATTCAGTTGTCATCATCCTAGCGTCTGCCCTCTGTGCCCAAATGTTGACGTAACTAAAGCTCACACTGCACACTATTTCACTCATACTTAACACCCACACAATACAACCTATGGGCCAGAAATGTTATTTAGATCAGCACTAAGGAAACCTTAGCCTGTAGCTACTGTACAAATGGTTCTGATTTGATGATAGCCCTGTGCTAAGTGCTGTGTGATAGGCCCTTTTGTGCTGCGACATCTCCAGATCACATTATCCCGTAGTGAGAGATGACTGTTTTCTATCAGCTGAAGGAACGTTCCACTGTGCCTAGAGAAAAAACATCCGCCTCTAACTCTCAGATTGGCTAGATTTTTTTCCATTTGGGTACTGTTGTATCATTTTGAAGAAATGCACTGAAAATGTAAAATGCAAGGCTCTCCATTGAGACAAAGCATCCTCGACAGTACCATACTCAACAGAGATACATACACAAGTAGACACACAATAATAACCACAAACACACATATACAGTCAGTTGCACATGCGCAAACAGACTCGCACACACTTATTTAAAATCCACCCAGTTGTTGAGACTTTTGGCTCCAAATGGAGCTGTCTGACTACCAGGCATGAAAGGCTGCCTGCTGGTCCCATCAGTCTAAATATAGACACTTTGTCTGTTGTAACCTGGGACACTTCCTGATCGCACAACAGTATAGGGCCAAGCTTAATGTACGCCTAGTTACCGTCAAGGTGACGCATACTCTGCACTTGCAATGTTGTGGTTTCAAATGGGGCTCTAGTCTTGTGACACGCATCATCCTCTATTTTTCTTTGTGTCAGCAAGCTGTATGGTGAGGCAGTTGTGAATGAAGCCCACGGCAATGATCTGGATTAAAAATAAAACATTACACCTCAATGTTTAAATATCACATCCTGCAGATAATGATAAGCCATCTAATAGGGGAAAATGCTCCCAGAATATACCTCATTCATGCACTTAATTTGCATATCTGAGTGTAGCATATTATACCCACTTCCTGACATAAAACACCAGTCACGTTAACCAATAACCTAACTGATTTGTCACTCCTCACTTCTGAGTCTGCATGAGGTTATTTAAAAAATAAAATTAAATAAAAGTATATTCAAGCAATCAGCATGCATGTGTTGACACTGTCTCACCCTGACTATGTGCTTTGCAGGGCAGAACTCTATGGAGGTGTGTGAGTGTGAGTGTCTTCTCTGCTACTGTGCAGAGTCAGTGTATTGAAGCTAAACAATTCCTGCTTGTTGGGGACACATGACAGACATGGGATGCTGTTTGGGAAATACCCATGGTTGTATTTGGGACAGTCAGGGCACACGGCACACACAATTTGATAACAGACTTCTTTAGGGGATGGAAGAGTTGCAAGGCTCAGGAAAACTGACACTGGCCCATTATTTGTCAAGCGTCTGGGAGGGGAAAAAACAGCAGTTTAGGTTTTCATGATGGTAAGGACCCTTGTTTTCTAAGTCTGGCCTGGGAATAATAGTGGGTGGTGGGAACACCGAAATGGGCCCACCATCAGTGCAGAACAGGGCAAAATTTCCCAAATTCATCTACATAATAACTAGAGAAACTGGTTTTGAGCAACTGGAAGATCTAGGTCCCCTGTGACAAAGTGTGAAAATCCCTGCTCAAGGGGGCTAGGGCAGTGATCTTAAATCAGTATTCCTACTGTGAGATGCTTGATTAATATGGCCTGTTGTGACTGGTGACTGGTGTCATCTACACACTTCTGCTTGCTCACTTTCTTTCGCTCTCAGTGTGTGTGTGTGTGTCTGTGTGAGCTCCAGTGACTCAGCAGCAGTCAGTCAGTCCTTCGTGTGTGTGTATGCACGCACGCGTGTGTGTTTGTGTGTTGTCCGTCCTCTGCTCAAAGTCACGTCTGGGTCCTTCAGAGTTCTAGACACTCCACTCTAAATTCAGTCTCATCTTTATGACATCATCACTGCAAACCAGGAAATTCCATACAGGTTACTGGCAGCTGAAGCCAGGACTTTGGGGTGTTTCTGAAGAGGAACCAGGTGTGTGTATTGGTCATCACTTCAGGGGGGTTTCACTATTTCACAATCAAAGTAAGGATATAACTCACAACATCAAGCGCATGTCTCATTCATCCAGTAATTGTTAAAAGTAAATTCTGAGGTTAGACCTACAGGATTTATCAATGTCTCATCGTCAAATGTTACTGTATCGGTTCTTCTGCGAAAGGAACTGTTTCCTCTGGAAAGTCATACTTTGAGTTCAGCTTCCTACTCCTGTGGTTAATGCTATGGCTGATGTTTCCCTTCAAAGTACTTTTTTTCCCCTAATCTAAAAATAGACACTTATGTCAGGTATACAGATGTGTTCAAATACGGTAAATGGACTGACAATAAGATGACAGTAAGGCTTGAAAGCACTAGGCCCTAATCTTTGATGAGCTGAGGCTAAATCATAATGATGATAGTAGCAACTACAATTACAAAGATGTCAGACATAGAAGGATAAACATACAGACAATCAGAAAGGTGGGAAGACATGTGATGGCCCAATGACATTCTCTCTTTATTTTACACACACACACACACACACACACACACACACACACACACACACACACACACAGTGCCCTAGTGCAGAAGGTCGGAGGAGCACTACACACACACACAACCAGTGGGGACAAACCCCATGTTCAAGTTCAAAATGAACTTGAGCTTGACATACCTCATCAACAATAAACAGTTCTGCGCGTGACGACAGAGAATTTCCCAGCACACTGCTCTGATCATAAGTCAATAGGCCCTTGGTTGATTGTTTCTCTACCATGGGATGTTCCCACGTTACGACATCCACGCAACAGAAAACATGACTTAGCAATGAGTTGACTGAACCTGACTGGTTGACTTGGCGCAGTAAAACCAAGGGGGCTGCTAAATGAGTGTATGTGAAAGCAGAAGTTGTGTCCCCTGTTTGTTGTCATTTACAGTAATCTGGTTTATGAGTAATGTTGTCTCAGAATTTACATTCGAGATGGTCCTGACTCACAAATAGCTCCTCAATCACAGAAAAACTGAAACAGTACAGAAAGACATCAAACCCCGAATGACGCTCACTGCAACTGGCTCTGAAAACCACGAGCAAATATTCAATTCTTCTGTTCTGTGACCAGTCTTTTAAAGTAGACAGATAGATAGAAAGATACTTTATTCATCCCGAAGGAAATTCACAAGTTGTTCCAGATATCCAACTTCATATGTAATTTGTCCAGAATCACATCTCCCCAACAGCACATATTATTCTTGGTCAGGTCAGAAAAGCACAGCTAGTGACCCACAAATCTAAACCTCTAAAACAATCCCACTGAGACAATATCCAAAAACCTCTCCACCATCCATCCCGCCTCATGGAGTTGAACTCACCAAAAAGAACATCATGTGTACTGGTTTACCTGGAGAGTTTTAGTACCACAGAGTCTTTCATATACACAGCTCTTTTCACTCCAACAAGAAAGCCCTCTTACCATTAGTGCGTAAAGGCACCATCTTCTTCACCTCACGGCACCAGTTGAGCTTCTTCTCCTGCTCCAAGGAGGCCTGCATGGCTCGGTCCAGGATAGCAGCCTGCACAACTTCCCTGAACGCCTGGGGGAAGTGGTTCATGGCGATCATCTCCAGTGTGTAACGGTGCATACCCCGAAGGTGATGCATCAGCCCGCCACTGGCTGCCGGCTTCACCACGTCGTTGGGCACGCGCTGGCGGATCTTCACCGCCTTCAGCAGATTGGAGACGAACAGGAACTTAGGGAGGAAGTTCTGGCCCTGCGACATGGCGGACAGGTGGCCAGATGGATGGAAGGTGGGGAGGAAGAGGGACAAGGAGGAGGAGAGGAGGAGGAGGAGGCACTGACCGCCGCCGACCGGGCAACGTGGAACTGGATGGGTAGAAAATAAAGTGGAGATGTTACTGAGTTTGACAGTGAAAGAGAGCAGAAGAGTTTCTCTTGGCCTCTCACAATCTAAACCTCTTTTTATTGGTGGGAAAATTTCAATGGAGATTCCCCATCCAAGTAAATAGAGACTCAACATCCAAAACAGTATGTCTTGGAAACCACCCGGCACACAGAATCGATCCATAGTGAAGGCTGATCTCATTGGTGATTTCAGAGGACCTAAAGGAAATGAAGAAATCTTTTGTATGCTTGTTTTTCCCCCTCTTGATTCTAAGACTTTCCCCTAGCAGGGCGCTCCAGTGTCCCACTGATCTCAAACCCTCCAACAATTAACTGGTGGTTTCCAGACCTGAACTAAAGGCCAACCAGAGCAGAGGCTTGTGGGAAGGTCACAATGCCTGCTGCAAAGCCCACTCAGTCACCCACACCTCTGTCTAGATGGTAAAACAGTAGGCCTACTTTGAGCATTGTCTTAATACTACCATTAGAGTAGTTTTATCGCTTTACTATAAAAGGTCTGGCTGGCAAACCCTGGGAGTTTTGAGGGAACGTTTGACCCAAAACACAAATAGTGTCAGCACCTTCTCAGTACAGAGTTTAAAGGAAGTAAAAAGTGATGGTCAGCAAAAAGGCCTTGTGTTTTGCTGACTTTCTAACTTCTATAATATCCTTCCTGGCATTAAGCTTTTTGTTTCTGTAAGTGCATACTGTTTTGAGCCACAGCAACAACACCGACCGTAACACTTCGGTTGTAGTGGCCTCTGTAGCTGGTTTCAGTAGTCAAACAGCAGCAGGTGCAACAACAGACTAGGCCATGCTAAAGGGCTAGTCAGTCACAGGGACTTGTACACACACAGCTGGCAACGGATATCTGGATGTCAGTGACCATGTTGATAACAAGCAGTACTCGCAGTTTAACGTGTTGGCACCGCTGGCACACTTTGGGCAGACAGACAGTGGCACAATGGTGAACGCTGCGGTTTAGGATGGCTGGCTACACAAAAACACAATAACAGGAGACTTTGCTGACGTCCAAGGCTTACGTAATTCCAATGACAACTATCTTTGAAACAATGTAACGTTTAAACGCGTCTTATACCTTGGATATTGATACAGTGTGGCGGCGCCGACGATACATTTCGCTGTTTAAATGCCCTGTTATCCGCTTGAGGGTGACGTCTTTGTAAACAATGGCTGTCAAAGCCACTGTCGTGAGCTGGCTTCCAGTTTCCTCCATGTCCCCAGAAAAACGACAATACATTACTCAAGGCCTAAACGTGATGGACCTACCGTGTCTAGTCCCCTGATTAGAAATGCCGTCCACATGGAGAGGCACATTGAAAGGAGGACAGGGTCTTACCTGTGTAATATGTCGGGGTAATAACAAAGCCCTCCCGGATGCTCAGGCTAGTCCTCTCTCAGCCACTTCACTCAGCCTCACCGCAGCGGTCCTCGGCGCCATTCAACCTTTCCTATCCTTCAGTATCAGATCTATTTTGGTGGCTTCGCAGTCTACCGAGCCTGTCAAAAGAGTACATGCACGTCCTCCAAGCTAGTTAAATGTTGCAAAAGAGGAAAAGCCCGGATGAAGGGGATTTCCACACGGGGACTTTCCACCCACCCATTTCCCTCTCTGTCACAGTCATTGGGGTAGTTACAGCTGCCCGCCACCAGGGGGTCTCTATCTGTCTGACTCAATACTGAAAAGCATATCCCACCTACTGTGCACAAAGGAGCGTCACTGAGGGAGACAGACAGGTCGCGTCATATTCTATTTCACGATACAGCCCAAGAAACAAATCATTCGCCAGGAATGAATCTAGTCACCGCCTATTGCATGCTAGCTTTGGCAAATGAGTCAGGAAAGCTAAATACAAACTCGAGTAGACTTTGGCTGGCTTGCTGCATGTATTTCATACCTCGTATTCATTTGCTTATCTATGTATGTGTGCCTATAGGTGTTGCACTGATAATTAGATGCTGTATTGATTGTCAGTGAGGAAATTCTCAGGAGGTCAGAGGTCGGGCTCAGCCAGAGGTCCAGCAGCTGGTAGGGATTCAGTGTCTTGTTCTGAGACACTTCAAAGGGACAGATTTTTGCAGATGCTGTGGCTTTGAACACAGGACAGTCTCTCCATACTGCCCCAGCAGAGCATCTTCATCCACTTCATAGAAGTGAATGAATCTATGTCTTAGTCTGTTTTTAATCAGATCATACCTGTGCACTAGGGTAGTTTCTGGTGGTTAACAAGTGGTATTATCACTTCATCGCTTCAGTGCTGCTGCTACCACTGTGTCAAAGTGCACCAACTGTTGTACTGTGGTGTGCCAAAGGAAACAATAAACAGTTTCATCTGAGAACTAATTTTCTTCCAACCACCACATTTAGGCCAGAGATGATGTGTGTGCAAGTGTGATAAGGGAGAAATCAGATGGGCATGATAAAGTTAGGCAACATGCATGAAGCACCAGATAAAGGATTCATGTGTGAGCATGTATGTGTATGTGAGATGAGAATCTGCCAGTCTATAGTTGCTTCTAGTCCATGTGTGTATGTCCACAGTGATGCATTTTGTAATTACAGAATGCATAATCTCACTGTAGGAGGTATACATGAGGTTTATCATGTGTTAAAGCCAACGGTGAGTCTTGAAGAACCTGATTTCATATCCAAACATCAGAGTGCAATATACAAAAAGGAGGGGTGGCTTGACTGGGGCACAAACCATACAGCTGGGACACCTAAGATTAGAATCTGGCCTGTGACCTTTATCACATATCCCTCCCCTCCCACCAGTCTTTCCTGTTTCTTTCTAATGCAGACAAAAAAAAATGCCCAAAGAAGAATACTGTGTGCACTTTCTCTCTCTATGAAAATACTACCAAAACCTATTGATGTTAAGCCTCTGAACCCTTACTTTCCCATAACTTTCCCTTACGTTGCTTCAAAGTTTAAAGACTCCCCCCATATTGTTTCACAGTGGCACATACATTTTGTGTGTCTGCTGGTGGCAATACTTCACTGAAGCTATCACACTTTTATTGAGTCAAAAATTCAATCCTAAGATGCCCTGGTTTTATGGGGGCACCATTACATTAAACATTAAATAACAAAGTGTCTTGTGTATTATTTTTATACACATCTCCATGTAATTCAGCAGAACGTATTTAGCATCCTTGAAAACCTTGGGATGTATACTAGAATTAAAAATAAAGTTTCAGCAATGAGACCTGTGAGACCAGCAGGACTAAATGAGTTAATAAGAATGTGTTCTTAGTCAACTTGCTTAGTAAATCTGGGTTGTATGAGTCACTTAATTTCCAAATTTTCTACCATTGTGGTGGCACAGTTGGTATTATTAACCTATTTTAATATAAAAAATGGACTAACTCTTATACTGACACACCAACTTAACATCTGTTTTCACACTGGCCAAAACCCTTCATGCCACACTACAAACATCCAGGCAAGCCATGGCAACCTGTTAAGGTGGGCTGTTGTCACCTCTGCTTTTTGTGCTCTACATGAACTCTGTGGATGCCCTGTTGCCTGCCAGTGTTGAGACTAGTAAATATGCTGATGATTTTTTTTGACTCTTCCAAACTTGCCACAGCATCCTCACCGAGCCAGATGCAGGCTGCTGTGGATTCAGTCACAGTTTGGAATGATCAATACCGCCTGGCGGCTGAAGCGCTGAAAACAAAAGACAGCATGAGGAAACCCCAGAATAGACCAGTGCCGCACTCTGTTGTTTCAAATCATCATGTGGCAGAGGAAACCGGAATCCTTTAAGAAGATTGGCTTCCAGCTCTCTTATGACATTACATGGGACGCACACAACACATGCTGAGAAGAGAATTTACTACTGGAATTTTCCATATTGGAATATTTCCACCGAATGTACTGGAATGTATCAGTGACTCATCCAGTTTCCCCCAAATGATCAGTAAAATTGATGTTATTGTTAAGAAATGCCTTAACCCTGGCCATCATGCCATACACCATAAAATAGCATTCTCTCAGGTGTGTCCTGGAATATGCATCACCTGCCTGGGCTAGCTTCACACAACATCTGATCCTGATCTAGAGAGTCCTTAGAGAAGGAATTCCTGAATCATGCAAATCACCGATAAGTCTAGGAGGGCAGATGCTGCTGGCAAGGAGTTTGGGAAGTTGTTGAAAGAGGAGTCTAACCCTCAATGCAAGAAGAAATGAATATAAACCTACCCTTTCTTCACCAGCAGTAACCATGTACATTGCATTTAAGTTTATAGAACATACTCTAAAGTTGTTCTGTCCTCATGGCTCAGCTTGCTCAAGTGTTTACCATCAGCTTGTGATGATCTGAGTTTGAATCTAGCCTGGGACTTTTGCCATGGCCCGCACCCCCCTCTGCTGCTACACACACACACACACACACACACACACACACACACACACACACACACACACACACACACAGTATTTCCAGTGTTTCTCTACAGTATAGTATCAAATAAAGAAAAACAATACTTCCTAGCTCAAAAATAATGCCTTACCAGTCTACTCTATACTTCTTACATTGGATACTGTGTATTTTTTAAAAAGTCATACTGTAAACTCCCTGGCTGCAGAAAAAAGGAACAGCACAATTTAAACTGGTAGTTGCAACTTCCCCATATGACATTTGCAGTGACGTCTGGTTATAATATGATCATATATTATCCATTCAGTCAACAATTGATTATCCAGGTACGTTAATCCGTAAAACCCAGAAAAGGTGCCTATACATTTCTGTCCTTTAGAGTCATACATCTGTTGTGTTCTGACAGTCTGGCCAGTCCCTCAGTGAGCTGTAAACCCAGACTGCTCCCTCTGAACCCCAGAGGCCCCGTCCTGGTATGAGGTGGCAGAACAGTGGGGAGAACCCTGGGGAGAACTGTGGAGGGGAACATCTCAATGTTGGCCCTCCTCCTCGGTGGAAAGCACCTAGATTAGAAGGTGGATCGAAACCAAAATCATTTCTCACAGCTTTGAGTAGAGGTGTGTGATGACTTTACCTTCATATCGATTTGTTTCATTGCTTAGTCTTGCACATTGTTTCTGGGCTAATACTGGATGAGCACTTTCAAAAATGTTCAAGTTGCATTGGGGAGTAAAAAGCAAACTGGGTTGTAAATGTGATACAAGCAAGAGTCAGAGATGATCATCTGCTGATCAAGCCTGACCTCTAGTGGCTTTGATTTAGAAACACAGATAAAGGCAGGACTGGGCTGCAACCTTAACTTGAGTGTTCAACACTCAAACATGTAACATGTTATCATCAAACTGTAAGACTGAGATTTGTGCCAGGATGGCCTTGTCATTATCTTTCCTCCAATGAACACAAACATTACATCAGTAAATTTTGACTGTAAATGAATAGCTAGTAGCCTGACTTCTGCAAATTTGGAATGATGCACAAGACTTGTATTTTCTATTTGATGTACTGGTGCAGCCAAAAAAAAAAAAAAAAAAAAAAAAAAATGAGGTCTTGAATTTGAATATTTATCTCAATGAGGATGACATAGCTTCAATGAAGTGTTGCAACCAGCAGATACAGAATACATATATGAAATTGTAGTACAATATGTTAAAATCTAAGTCTCTAAAGGGTGTAATAGGGTAAACATTAAACAGATGACAGATCAGTGTTTCCTCAGCATGAAGACAAGACTCCCTTCTGTTGATAAAGTTGCTCTCTATCTTAGCCTTTCCTTTCCTTTCAATTCCCTCTGTTTTGTTTCTTTCTTTGATGTCTATTTTTCTTTCTCTTTCTCCCCTTTTCTTTGTTTTCTTGTTGTCCTTTAGCCCTTCACTCTTGGTCTCATTTGGTTTCTCTTTCCCTCTCACAGAATGTCACCTCCCACCCCCACTTACCGTTTCCACCCTTTCCTTGGAGCTGAAACTGGAGCTGTCAAAGCACGTCGAACAAAGTTTAATTCTCACTCTGGCCGATCCCAGGGTGGGGCTCACTGGGTGTGTGTGCATCGTAATAATGCATGACTCATATCTGTGACTTTGTGTGTTGTTTATCAACTATATCAACTTCCTCGGTGTGGATGTGGGTGCATGTGGGAGTGTTTGTGTGGTGACAACGCCTGCACATACTGTAACAAACACGTTGACAAGGACTGCATTCACATGCAAGCTGCAGCTGGATTTTCTACCCAACCCGACTAAAAAAATCTTGGGCTGAACTCTTCACATGCACAAACAAATCACTCCGCACTTCCAAATGAAATGGTGTCGGTTTCGATATATACAAGAGTACAAGAAGGTTTCAGGTGGTTATGTGAGACTGTTAGAACTTTGTAGTTTTTACAGAGCTTGACTCCTTTACCTCTCCCTTCCCCCTTCTTTCTTTAAAATGTGCACAAGATCCTTGCATTTTACAACTCAGTCTCAAAATAACTTTGTCAAAAAAGACACTCTTTATTGCATACAAAATACACAAACTGCCAAAAACAACCAAGTCTCACAACAGCAGAAAAAAACAGCAGAAAAAAAACACTTGGGTGATCTAGAAATGGATGAATGTTAATAAGACATTATCTACTATACCCAAACTGTCACTAATGATGACTGAAACTGGTTCATCCTCAATCAAAACTCTATTTATACTGGTAAAATGCCGTTTTAACATCATGTCAAAAGATAATGAATGCAGATTCTGTCTGCTTACACTACAAAGAAATCTCTCTTCAGACAGAGCTATACTTCAGGGCAGATAAAAATAGCCACGTTTTTACACTTATGTAGAAAAACAGACTTTGTCTTATAATCTAGGATTAGTAAGCATATTTCTTTATAGCCTTTTTTAATTTTAATCATAAAGTCACAAATGATCTTTCAATGAAATGTTCAAATTTAAATTCCATTTCCAGATTGATTGAAACTTGATTGATGACACCCTCTGGGATTTAGCACGTGTGTGTGCGATTTGAGAGTCTTGAGAGGGTATTCAAGAATTCAACAATACAACATCGAAAGAAGTTAAGGCACATTTTTCACACAGTATATCATGATGATTGTACACATCTTGGTCTCATCAAGCCAGTCAATGTTTGCCTGGAGACCTTAGAAAACCGAATGGTTTTATGGGGAAAAAAAGGAAATAACCATCTTCAATTATCTGAACATAAAGCAGATCTACTCTGAGTGCTTTCTCTGAGGTGACCCTCTGAGGTGTCTCCCTGCTTTGGGGTAACCAAAATCCAGCATTTGGAATAGACAAAATATCCCTCTTACTTTGCACTGTTCCCTTTAAAAGCAAACTTGTGACTTCATTGACAAAGGTGAGCTGGGTTTCTTTAAAATAGATTCAAATACAAGATTTTTGAGGATTTCTTGAACTGATGTGTTTCCCATCCCAGCCACATGTTCTAGACCAGGAGGTCCCTTATCAAAACACACACAAAAATGACTTTTCTGATCATAGGTCTCACTCTCTCCACCATTATCCCCCAAACTACAGGTAATCCTGTACTAAATTATACATCATAAATCTCAAACAGGGGGTCTCTGGAACACGATGTTGTCAAATGATGGACCATGGACAAATGTGAACCTATGTATGGGTCCTTGATGAGAAAAAAAAATTGGATAGCGAGAGAAACTCCAGTTTTCTCATAATGCTTGAGACAGATTAACTGTGATGCACTTCTGAAGAAGAAAAAGAAAAAGAAAAAGAAATGAAAAAAATCTATCTTAAAGTGATGGAGAAGCAACAAGAATAGACATTCAGAATATTCAATAGTGTTCTTCCTCACTATCAGCTCAAACATCACACCACATTATTTACCCATTAAGTCTATTGTTACTAGTGTTCAAAACAAATACAGAGACAACACAATATACTCCCACACGTATACCCTTTGGTAGAGAACAATTATGAATACAATATTCTGAAACAGCAGTTGGAGTGATTAAAAAATGTCCAAAAATGTCCAAATACAACAATTAAAGTACATGTATGCTTTTCTTGTGTATCTATTACATTCAGCTTGTGAATTCATCCCTTTCTCTCGGTCTTACCTATAGTAACATACAGAATAAAATATGCATTTAGGATACACGCGGGAGTTGAGAAAAGCTAAATTATCACACATGGGATAAAATCAAACAATCCATTATGATTAATAATCCCACTTGCATCTTTGTGCAAAAATCTCTGGAAAGGTCTAAGAAGTCAGATCCAAGAGCTTACAAGAGCCTGAAAGCGAAATCAGCTTGCGGCTATGCTATATACAATGACATCCCCTATGTTAAGTGCACTTGGGTGATCTTGCATTGACTGTTAAAGGTAAAACATACATATAAAATGTGGAATATGTGTAATGCAATGATAAAATGTGAAAAAATACTACGGTAGAAACCATAATTTATGCGGGGCAGGGGGGTGACTTAATTATCAACATGGAGGTCTTTATGTTAAACTGACACAGCACTCAATCACAGTCCAGTTCCACTAAGCGTCATCCCTCACTTCTAACTTTGCTCTTGGATATACGGGAGCACTTTTCCACTGGTGAACCGCGTTAAACTGAACTGAGCCACCATTACCCGCTGGATCTTTGGTGAAGTGAGATAATGCAAAGAGGAATGTTCAGCAGACAGTGCAGCACACATCCAGCTCACAGTGAAAAGTGGAAGAGACTGTAATTGACTAGGCGGTCAGGCTGTTTCTCTAAGCAGAGGAATAGATGTATTTGGTCTTGGCCATGCCGGTCAGCTCATCCTCATAGCGGGGCAGGCAGCAGAACAGGATGGCACAGCCGATGGTGAGGATGGTGGCGCCCCAGGCGAAGCCGTATGCCCAGGTGTAGTCGTAGTGCCCCTCATAGATCAGCTCGTTGAACTTGACCGGGTAGATGATCAGAGCGATGAACTGGAGAATCACTGCATGGAGAGAGGGAGAGAGAGAGAGACGTGAGGAGGAGGACGGAGGTGAGACACAAACAGCAGCATTATCGTGAGGAGTCGGGACGCACAGACACACCTCGCTCACACAGAGGAGTGAGCGAGGTGTAAGAGGTCAGGGAAAAGAGGCGAGGCTGACACAACAGTGAGAAAAGCACAGAGAGCGTCGAAATAACAGAGAACCAGAGGGCAAGAGAGACGGCCAGATGAGTCCCAAAGGATATACCTGAATCTTCAACTTCTACATAAGCAGTTTAATTTCAATCTGATGCCAACTCAGGCAAACGGATTTCTCCATAACACTCGGAATTCACTTTTTCATAATATTTGAGGAAAAGAATACTTCAGCATTTTGGGCAAAATATCCTTCCTTTACGCTGAAGGTGTAGGAAAAACCAGCACAAATTAACTTCTCCTCTTTTTTCTAAATTCCAAGATGTGTATTTCAAATTCACAATACACTGTGTAATAAATCAGCTTCGGAGTTGCTGTAAGGAATATTTTTTTTTCACTTTGACTAAGCTGGGCTAATGATTCCCATAGACTAAGTATTTATGCCAAGGTAACACAAAATGCTACCCATAGGAGCTGAACCACTGGACGCACAGAGGTGAAAATATTGGTATTGAACATCTCGTCTCGTCTGGATAAGTCAGAAAAGGGTATTTTGCCCAAAATGTATACTGTATTGGCTATAATGTATTGGGCAGGTGATGAGAAATAAACAGATAAGCATAGAGAGGCAGGAAGTCAGTCACCCAGACTGATGAAATGGAAAAAAGAGAAAAAACAGACGTACGGCCAAACACACAACCGGTCCAACAAACAGCCAACACTGGTGCTAAAGAGGAGAGCGTGGGAGATACTTTCACATGACGGTGTGATAATTATGTCAACAAATCAACATCTGTGACACCTAGGTGAGTCAGGATTCACTGCTAAGATTCAAATTACTACTGTAAGCATTTCCAGACAATGGCGCTCCTCCCTTAAAGCCAAATGATTCATTTCTCTGAGTTAGTGAGTGACAGATGATTTGTCCCTTTACCCCTGCGGAAAAGGTAGGGCAAACAGGTTAGGATGTGCTCCTTTATTCCTACACAAACCACCAGCTAAGTGCGAGATTTTACTGCGTGCAATTCATTCCTATTTGATCTCTCCCAAAACACCTACACAGTTTTGGGATACCAGACAACTCCAGAGTTTTTGACATGCAAGGCAGAGAGTATGCCACTCTCTCTCTCTCACACTTGGAAGGAGTTAATTATGAGCATATGATATTTTGGAGACACTGCGGGGAGAGTCAGGCTTTCAGTAAGCCTCAAAGTATACTTTAAAGTTCAAAATGATCCCTTAACTTGGAGGATAATTCTCCATATCATCCCATCCACATATTGAACAGGAAATTCCTAGATTAGGATGTCTTCGTCTATTCTTTATTATATTATTAAAGCACTTCAGTAACAACAGACGAAAGTGTTTCAGTATCTAGTACGTATAAATTGATACAATCACAGATCCCTCAGCAACCCTCTGTCCCAGCCATGAAAGACAAACAGCAGCTACACAACTTTCAAAGCGGCAACATGGTGGCAACAGTGGATTTTTGGTTGCACACGCATGAAAACTCCCCACTTCACAGTTTTTGTGGTCCTGGTGGCCAGAATCTATCTATCTATTTTTGAAGAACCAAAAAATTGTGATAAGTTGAAAGGTTGAGCATCAAGTACTGAGTCATCTTCTATCATTGTTCTGGTCTAAGCCTCCAACCTTTAAACTGTGCATCAACATCCTGTTCTTAAACTGGAAATGTGTCACCTTACAGGAGAATCAAGGAATTTGAAAAACAATGCATCACTGGAATGCTGTTTTCTCGAGACTTTAAACATCTTAAAAAGACAAGACAAAATGTTGAAACTGCCAACTGCATTTGTGAAGTGACAGTTTTCTCTCTGGAGAGTTACTTCATTGTACCAATCTAAAGAGGAGCAATAAGTCGCTCTTTATTGGGTTATTGCAACACTTTTAAGAAAATGGGACAACTCACAGGATAGCATTGCACCCTCAAATGTGGGGAGTTGTCAGGATTTCTGAATTACAGGCAATTTTCAGATGCAGTAGCACTCTAAGCAGTGATGAATCAGCACAAAATGGCCACCAATTTACCTCAATAATGCAAAAAAGTGCAAAACAGTGATCTCATATGAATGATATGATTCACAGGTCAAACCAGTGTTATTTTTAATAGTGTTGTGCTGCTAAACTGCAACAAGACTGGGCTCAGGACTATTACAGAAGGCTAAGGGGAGTAATAATCTCATTATGTAAATTAATAATTTTTCCTAATCTTTCCTTATTGTCAGAGATTCAGCCTGGCATTTGAGTCATATTGTGCCTCTTGCGGGGGGCCAAGTGCCACATTTTTCGGTAGGTACAGCAGCGTGAAGGAACTGCAACCTAAATTTATTCCCCACCAGCGCATTCGGGGCAGACATGTGGACAATGGCTTTGAATTACGGCCAGGCCTTTTACCTGTTAACTTGGCAGGCAAAAGATGTGGGAGGGATCCTGTGTGTGTTTGTGTGAGAGTGTGTGTGTGTGTGTACGTCTGGCTCTGTCCTATGATCTCACACACACAGTGGGGGTGAGTCAGTCAGATAGGCAGACTAAATGTTCGGCTGTTCCCATGGTAACGTCATACCACAACCCCACCCTCCTCCTTCTCCTCCCCGCCCCTCCCCTGACAAACATCCAGCTCACTCTCTCTTCTCACTATTTCACTCTCTCTCTCTCTTTCTCTTTCCTTCCCTTTCACAACTATTCTTTCCCCTCTACTTTTTTCTTCAGAATTACTCACTCCCTCTCTCCCTCCTGTTCCTGCTCCAACCCTTCTGAGGAAAGAATAACCCTCCCCACACACATTCACTCCTCTCCAGATTTGAGAGTCAAACTTCGCACTGCCTCACAGTCTGTCTTCCACCTCCCTCCCTCCAAAACTCAAACACTGAAGTGTGATGTGGAGTAATGCGGTGAGGACCGGTCAGTGTCTTTTAAAGTCTTCTTTTGTTGAATTCAATCGCAATTTGCATGTTTTAACAGCCGAGCTGTGATCAGCATGATACAAAACTACCTTCCACACATTATCCCATGAAGTCAGAATATGGAAGACAGTTTTTTTTTCTCCAAAATCTGTTGGATTATGCTCTGAGTACTAGTTAAGTCACTCTGCAAATTATGCACAGTGTGAGCATAAACGTGATATTGTGAAATATTATTGCAGTGAGGACCAGAGGGGCTGTTCTCTGTGGGATAAACTGTGAAGAGTGTTTTATCTGAAACTCCTGGACGAGCCAGTTTTGTCATCTGAAGCCCCAATAAAGCTACAGCAGAGTCATTTTGAATGTCATACTACACTATGCTCGAAAATCCTCAAAATTTACTGGTCTCATTTCATTCTTATCAAATGTACAACCTGGGTTTTCATGGCTTGCTTGGGCCTGCACTTAGAATAGAATAGAATAGAAATAGAATAGAAAAATGCTTTATTGTCTACCTGTTGCGTGCAGAAGGCAGAAATTTGTCTTCGACTTGCATATATTAAAAACACATTTACATAAACATGCTAAGTACATCACAAGACACATGTCACCCTTTCACACTTTATGTTCTCTTGTTGTCAAGTCCTCACTGGTCTGTTCCAAAGACTTCTAATAAACTTAAAGTGAGGTGTTTGAGCACATAGAAACGGCAGTAGGAATTTGTGAGTGTGAGTGTGTGAGTGTGTCTTACCAACGATGAACAGCAGTAGGCCAATCAAAGGCAGCAGAGTCACGTTGATCGTGCAACACAGAGCCACGCAGGAGATAATGAAGGCCACGATGAGGATGAGAAGGCCGATGATCATCAGAGCAGCCACTGCCTGGGCCCAAGCTGGAGTAACACACACAAAAAACACTCATTAGTTACTCGCTAATTTACACACACACACACACACACACACACACGCACTTTCCTATCTTCATCTACTTCTATCACAGCTGCAAGCAAACAAGGTCTTTTAAACCATTCTGCTTATGGTAAAATGACAGTGGCTTCCAACTATACAAGATGTCTTTTGTTATCTGGGGAGCCTGAGGCCTGATATCAGTTTTGTTTAATTAGTGCTGTAGCTTAATCAGAATGTCTATCTTGTTTTGGCACCATTTTGTAATAAAGATGACTTTGGAAGTCTGGAAACAGGTGACTGATCGATGGGTCCAGTGTTTCTAGATGGCCCTCGGTAACTGTTTCAGTGCTGATGGTGACTTTCCAGTCACTTTGCAGCAGAGCTCAGAGGACAGACAAACACATTCCAAAAGATTAGCAAGTTGAATACTGATAGAGAGACAGAGACAGAGGCACACTAAGTGAGAGAGAGAGAGAGAGAGAAAGATGGGCTCGGTGCCTGCAGTGGCACTTGCAGCAACACTCTCACCACACCCTGAGCAACACACACTCACTCCGTTTCTCTCTTTCTGCGTCCGTAATTATAAGGAGCCTTTAGCACCAACATATCATTCCACTTCCAAAGTCTAGAATAGGAAAGTGCTGTTTTAGATGCTTGGTCTGAGAACTGCCAGGAATGCGTTATGGTATGAAAAACTCTTCATTCCTTTAAAAAAAAAAAAAAAAACATGTTTCAGTGCAAAAGTTGCTGTTGTATGAAGGGAAACAATAAACTCTTATTCTGCTGATGGTGGAACACTTCATATCTGCAAAAAAGAAAAAAAAAAAAAAAAAACACAATTTCTGATCGATACACCCCCTGTGGAATCACAAAACCAGCCTGAACCCTCAGCATACAGAGTCACAGCAGGTCATATTTTAAAGACATGCCATAACATGCATCTCTTCAGAATTATGAACACATGATGAAAATTATGCAAATCCTAACACTGTCTCTATGGCAGGCCTGCAGATGCAGGTTTGGTAAGTCAAAGCTACTGTGTGGATGTCAGCGCTCACTGGTAACACATCATTTACTGTTACTGGAACACACAGAGATCACCCTACGCCCTAAATTATTCATATCTATGTGTTTGTGTGTTTGTGAGTGTGCGTGTGTGTCTGTGATCAGGTCGTGTCCTGCTCGCCCAAGCCTCAGGCATATGTCGTGTTCCCACATGCCATACATTTGCGCACACACAAATACAGAAGATCCACAAATGCACACCTGACTGGTTTAGCTGGTTCAATACTGTGGTAACTGCAGTAACAATAAAGCTTACTGGCAAACAAAACTCTGCTCTGTATTCTGCTGTTTGTACCAATGATTCGTAAATATTACAAACTCACATGTTAATGCGGATTTACAGTATTCATGTGGGGATTCATGAGAAAAGGGATCTGATCAAACACTGCTCTATCAAAATGGAAACAACTTGTGTAACAAACTTGATTTTGAGTCACTGAAACAATGAGGTAATTCTGTTTCAAAACCATTTCGTATGCATGCTGAGGATGAAGGAAATAAAATCTACTTGAATAAACCAGTCATACCCTATGATTCTAACCAAAATCAAATATCACAAATACACAATAACATCAAGAGTGGTGAAGACGTCAGGGTAGTGAACAAGCAAGCGTCTCCCATCACTGAACAATTCGCACACTTGCAAAGCTGCCGCCTCCAAAACCGTTTATCTCTGTTTATGTTTTGTCTTCCAAGTTTGATTTTCTGAGAAGACTTGGAAGACATTCAGAATTTCCCAGTAGCACTAATGCTGCATATCAGTTATGATTAAAAATTAAAATTCACCAAGAGGCTCGATTCAGATTGCCACTAAAATCAGCTGTTCCTTGTGCCAAGAGCTGTCTGTCCACCAAATTTTGACCAAAACTGTTGGTCACTCTTTCATTATATTTTGCAAACAAACCAGATGCAGATGGGAAGAAATAATGACCTCCTTCCAGCTTCATTGTTTGCTTGTATGTTAAGTTACCTAGTCATTTTTGTAAAACTTCATTGTCATTGTCAGTTATGCAAACTTATGCAGGATTATGCCTGTTTACCATATAAAAATCCTGTCTTGTGAATACTTCAGCCTGAGAAAGAGAATCCCAAATGCTGCCCCATGTCAATGTAATGTAAAATGTAATGTAAAATGGCTGCCTTTAACTATATCCAACACTTTCTGTGTGCGCTTTGAATTGTTCTTTTATTGTATGTTTCAATATTTGTTGAAATGGCTGCTGACAGACTTTACAGCTGCAGCTAAAGTAATAAAAAAAAATGATCTCTCGATAGTTTACATATACTTTGCATCACAGTCTAGCTCTTTGCGGCTTTGTGAAGCGAGGATAGCTCAACATCTGCAGTTCCGACTTATATAATTTCACCCATGTTAAGAACAGAACAAACTCAAGCAGACAATATGGATGACCAGGGGATTCCCTTTTGCTTCATAATTCATACATGGGCTGGTAAATAAAAGTAGTTAGAGCTCCATCAAAATAACTGATATGTTAACTGTTCCCCAGATTGCTGCAATTAAATTTACTGAAGAGCCCGCAGCAAAATGTACGCTGCAGTTCAGCACGGTTGCATGTGTACTTGCACATGTGAGCCTACTTGAGATTGGAGTGGTGGAATGTACTGTGTATGCCTTGTGAACATGCCTATGTGTGTGTGGGGGTGTGTGTCAGATAGCTGAATTGCTGGAACTGCCTGTCCCTGTCACTCTCGGTTCATGCCATCCAGCTGTTTACCATCTGTTTTCCTTTAGTGATCGCAGCCACTAAAGACATTAAACGATACTTCCTGCCTTAATCTCCCTGCAACCACACACAGGAACACACAGCTTCATCGAGAGGCCTTTCACCGATATAAACTTCAACAACACACACACACTCCCACACATATATGAAGAAAAGACGCAACCTAAACCCTAGGTCATGACAGGCGTATTTCTTCTTCTGTTCATCTCAGTCCTGAACTCAAGGATTTATCCACCCACCCGGTGTAAAACGCTGCCTGAACTGTGTTTTAACTCACAGAGTACACTCTTCTGGTATTTATCTATTCATATTTTGTGAAAAACTTCTAATCCTCCCTTGATACTTTCCTACCAGTCAACTGGAATTTAACTGTAGGAGTGCTAGTAGGTGACTGTTGACAGTTTTTTGGTTCATAATATGTATTTATGCATTATTCACACACTGCAAATCATACACTAAGCCTCGTTTATGTTCTTTTTGTACGTTTCATCACCGACATGTTCATGCAAAGATGAAAATGTGTTTAGACATGTGAGTTGCTGTTCCTGGGAATAAGCTGGATCTTGAATTCCTGTCTGTAAATTGCGTAGCTGTGTTTGGTCTGACGCCAGTATTCATCCCAGCCCACAATCACACACATGGACTGTACTAGTCATCTTTGTTTGCTTGTTTTTCCAAGTGTGCTGTTCACCAGGACATCCCCGATACTATTTAGGGCAGAGCCATGAAAAGACAATGCTCAGTGGGGACACAGGACAAAAATTCATCCATGACCAAGACCAAGAGGGGCTTTGGTGTTGGAAGACACACAGGATAGTGCAGTTCCCTGACTGAATCTTATCTTGTATCTTCTATTGAATGACTGAAGTCCTGCCAAGCTAAAACAAACTGTTTTCCAAGGACAACATGGTCAATAACACAAGTTACAAAGAATAAAACCACATTTAACACCCAATAACAACTTCTCGAAGTGTTTTAAATACTTTTAAAGACCTAATCTAAGGCACTGCCATGCCCACAGCCTAACTGAAAGGAACTAAAGACAAACATTTCTCTGTGTTTGACCCCCTGTAGTCTGACAAAATGGATGACGCCAGTCCCTTGGACCGCTGCTGTTACGGTGCCAAGGTGAAGTGAGACAAAGTGTGAGGAGAATGTCAGGACGTGCAAAAACTCCACAATAATGATACAGCGTCCCATTTAACCATAAGATGACCAATCACAAAGGCATCTAGGATTGCACATGAAGAACAGAAAACAAACACGAACAAAAGGATAAAGGAATACCCAAAGATTAACTCTAAAAACAATGACAGTCATTTCAATATCAGAGTGACGACTTCACTGTGTAATAGTCTGTAGTGTATGTGTTATTTAGATTATAGTGAATGGCTGAACAAGGTAGGAAATGAGGCCGTCAGCACTGACAAATAAGTTTATTACACTTTTTTTAAATACACAGCAGCAAAGGTCTGTTGATTAATCTGACAAGACCTCAATCAACAGTACTGATACAAATATTGTGGCCTCTGATATATATAGATATATAGATATGTATGTGTGTGTGTGTGTGTGTGTGTGTGTGTGTGTGTATGCGTGTGTGTGTGTGTGTGTGTGTGTGTGTGTGTGTTTTAGACGATGGAGATGTCTAGTCCCACGTAAACTGGTCAAAATAATGTATAATGATAAGAAGAAGTTTAAGAATAGCTGAATTTTTTTAGGGATGGTTTAGGATTCTTGATTCTTTGCAAGCACATTCGATTCAAGTGTTGAGGGCTGCCATATGAACCTGTCTACCATATAGAAGACTTCCTGATAACTGCAACAATACTGTTGTTGTTGGTGGCAGAGGGAGTGGAGCAACACAATGCCTCCCCTTGAGGGCCCTACCTGACTAATTCAATTCAGAGAGAGAGGGGTGGGGGGGGGGGGACTCTGACAACAGAGGAAGAGATACCTACATTATTTCACCACATGTCTAGTAGAGGAAATCTCATTAACAGTTCTCTATAAATAGCCATATCAGTGTTAACATGTCTGACAGATATAGGGAGCATGTTGAAGTATGCTCTTCATGCCTTTTATTGCGTAAGTACAATAAGCATTTTAAATCAAAACCTGCCTCAGGTGTATTCGCCCTGGGAAAGTTTTAAAACTTCCTTACAGTTTGCACCAAACAGATTGCTTCACGCAAGAACAGAGCAATGTGACTAGAATCACCTAATCATTTGTTTTGTTAAACTTTAAAGCCTGAATCCCCTGATCAAGAACAAATAGTGGTGGCCCCACATGTAAGCATAGGGCTCAGATGCTTATTAGTAGTTCTAGTAATATTAGTTGTAGCAGTGGGGATAGTACCTGAAGTAACAGTGGTGGTAGTAGTTGTAGTAGTCGTACTTGTAGAAGTAGCAGCAGCAGTACTGTAATGGTAGTAGTTGTGGTTATGTAATGATACTGTTAGTATTTTATTTAGTTGTTTTCTTGTTTGTTTTCTTTTCTTTTTTCCCCAGGGTAAGTGCACATTAATCAACATTTAAAGTAAATGCACATGTGCCAAAGTTAGCCAAGGTTGTCTAAAATACAGATCATAAAAGATTAGTATTAGTATTAACAGTAAAAGCAGGGCTAATAGTAATAGTAATAGTAATAGTAATAGTAACAGCAGAGGAGGTGGTGAGTCTATAACTAATCAGGACTTGTAGCAACTTCAAATGGAATAGGCTAGGAACACAGTGTCTGTTTCATACCATTTCATCAAGCCTATTACTAAATCATCATGATCATATGGCCTTGAAAAATACATTAAAAGAAACATCTCGTATGTTGAGCTGTAGCCTATCTCCGCTATTAACACATGATGTGATTTCATTCCACCATAATGGGATTGGCAGTGCGCCTCAGCAGAGACCGATAAATATTAGAGTGTTCTCTAGTTTTTGGACGAGGACAGAATCAATTATTTAAAGAGATAATTATCCCGGCATGAAATAATGACAGTTAACTTTAAGAAGTGAGTAGGCCTATGCAATATTTACACTCCAGCAGCGTGAAACTTTCTCTGCTGTAGGTTTTGCCTGGGTTGGACAGTGATAAAGGAGAGTTTATCGGAGTGGAGACCAAAGTTCAGTCTGTCTGACTGGGCAAACCCGCCTGTTCCCTCAGCCCGCAGTAATGGTAGACAGGCCCATGTTAAGTCAGCGGGTAAATATCATAAAATGGTAAATGTTAAATTTTACACCACAGAAAAACACCTATAGCTATCAAGTCGTGTAATGCTCTGTTTGATCAAGAAAACGTCCGGATACCGGCAGGTACGTTGTGCGCAGCCTGTTCCGGTCCGGTATAGGCTGTAGGAACAAACAATGGTACACGAAGCCCCGCAGGCTGGCTGAGTCCTTGATGGGCTACTTACGGTTCTCCATAAGCGACTTGCAGTCCCAGTTGTCGTTCCTGCCTCGGCAGTGCTGCCACATACTGGCGTAGTGCGACTTGGCGTCCTCGTCCTCTACCCATCCCGAGGTAGCGGCGATGGCGATAATGTCAAAAATAATGGCGAAGAGCAAGAGCAGGGGCACGATCCACCTGCAGCGAGGGTAGGCGATCCCACAGCGAAACATGACCGACGATATGAGCGGCTGGCAACAGAGAGAGAGGTGGAAGCGGCGGCGGCCAAGCGGTGTAGTCCGTCCGGTTACAGTCTGTGCGTATTTTGCACAAAGCGGTTGTGTGCGTTTCTGCCGTGTAGCGCCTTTCAGCTGTCGAATATAGCAAGAAGCGCCCCACCCAAGTGTGTAATGCAGTCGAGTCGAAAGTAACCAGTAACCTGTTTGGGAACCTGTAGGGCAGGGCTTGTCGAGAGGATGAGGCTGGCCCAGCGCCGTCGGCTGAGAGTCCAACAGGCAGGCAGTATCAAGCCCAGCCCAGCGGCTGTGTCATGTTACACTGAGCCGCTCCCCGGAGCTGCCTGCGTGCCCGCCGCAACCCAACTTAGAATACTGCTGACATTTGTAAAGTTTTGTTTGTTTGTTTGTTTCCTTTCCTGGTGTGAGTATGGCAAGAGGTTTGAGCTCTCTCTCTCTCTCTCTCTCTCTCTCTCTCTCTCTCTCTCTCTCTCTCTCTCTCTCTCAAATTATCTGCTTAAATTTCGTGGTGGTCCTTAGTTTCTGGTGTGTCTTGAATCATACTCATTCTCATTTTTACGAGGATAAGCGTTTTGGGAAATGAATGAAGTATCTAGGACTCTCCTGCGGTCTTCCTGGCTGTTTGAACCAGTCCGCCACCTTGTGACACCATGATGCACTGCAGACCTCTCTCAATTCAATTCAGTTCTATTCAGCTCAATTCAATTCAATTCAATTCAATTCAATTCAATTCTGTTCAGTTCAAGTGGCTTTATTGTCATGGGTGTATACAATTTTGCCAAAGCATATCAGCACAAACTATTCCATCATAATAATCATAAATAAACAAACAAAATAATAATAGTAACAATACAAAAGGACATGGAGAACATTGGGGTTTATTGAAGGTAGTGTTCTCTCTCTCTCTCTCTCTCTCTCTCACACACACACACACACACACACACACACACACACAGAGAGAGAGAGAGATGGTCAATAGAACATAATTGTGCCATTAGAGAGAATACACTGGGGTAAATTGTGCCATGATAACTGAAGTAAAACAGATCATTTTAATCTCACAAATGATAATACTATATAAAAGCAAAACAAATTCAGTACAAAATTATTTAATTAACACTTATTTATTTTAACAAGATCACAGGCCACTTTTCTATAACAAGGCCGAGCGCCACATGAAAACATACCCAGAACAAAATAAAAATTCCAAAATGAGCACCTGCAACATCTTCATCTGATTCTGAATAGTTTTAGTGATCAAAGGTAAAAAGACAATATACAACAATAAAATACAATAAAGTAATATAGTATATAATCACATGTTGTGCCACTGGCACAACTACCCCAGGCCCTTTGGCACAAATTACCCCAAGCCCACCATTTGAAAAAAATGCATCCCCCAGCTGTTTTGAGCTAACATCATGCTAACTGTATAGACTCATGGTGTAGCTTACTAAAGTACTGAAACCTGTGTGAACTGTTTTCATAACAGCTGAAATTTCAGAGAGGGTCAAATACAGCTTCAACGCAAATGAATTCACTTTCATAATATCACATCCAGTTTTTCCAGTTTGTTGGAATTCAGTTCCAAACTAGGCTAATAAATTCGATCTCAAATTATGATATTCAGATTTAGTTTTTCAATGCAGTTATTCAAGTTAAACAACACAAAATAACTGTGATTCATATTAGTTTTTTTAATGCAGTTATTGAAGTCGAGTTATTCAGATCCACATAGAAAAGATTCAAATTCAGTTTCTAGTGACACATATTTCTGCCCACACTGGCCCACCAGTTGGTTCATCTTGCCTATCGTCTGTCCATCCTGAAACCTTTCTCTAAATAAACAGTAGAGGGCAGTATCAGACTGACATCATCAAATATGATTAATATCGTGCTGCGTTCAGGCACGGTCAGAAATTCACGGTTGATAGGTTGTAACCCCTGCGCATTTGGATTTTAACATCAACAATGTCAGCTTTCCAGGGAGCTGATCTGAAATGAAGGACACTGTTTTGAAATATGGGACAATTCGTAAAATGTGTAATAAATAAGATACATAAAAAATATTTGACAATAACGCCAATAGTTTTATTCAGGCTGAGTAATTTATTCACAGTTTTGCCACATTAACCAACTTCACAATAATTACATCAGTGTAGAAGAAACTGTATAAAGACATTATTGCAATGAAAACCCTGGCTTGCCCTTTTTTCCCCCATTAATTATCTACATAGTTTCCATGTAGATAATTAACAGTGCATCCTATGAATCTTACTTTTTATCTCCAAGATAATAAATGTTTGAAAGAAATGCATATGGTGGCTGATGACTTAATTATTGTGCTGAGTTTATCCTCTGAAAAGTTAAGATTCAATGAATAACTTCACATATTCCAGGGAGTCATAATATTGATGGCATTTTATCTTTACACCTTCATCTTTGCTATTTTATATGCTAAAATAGCATAGCCTATCTAAAAGATATAAAACCCACCCACAGAAAATTAAATTGAGTTCATTATCATGTCGTGTCTTTCGTCTCCTTACTTTTTCACAAGATATAGAAAATGAAGCCATTGCAAATTTCTGGTGACACAAAGGATACAATCGTCTTGAGGTATGAAATACAAATGTGTTTTCCCTTGACGACATAGGTTTATTTTTACAGGAACATAGTTCAGGTGCTACAACATACATTTTAAACAAGTTTGGAATGTTATCGACTTCAACCCTTTCCTTCCTATTCAAATGTTAAAAAAAAAAAAAAAAAAAACGAAACATGATATGGGTCTAATTTATGGCAGCCTTCATTGTTTCAAAACCCTTCTCCAGACTTGACAAACTCCTTTTATCAAAGTCAACAAACATCAGATATTTAGATATTTTCACAGAGTGTTTGGACTTCCTCTCTGGATGGAGACCCTCCTGGCTCTGCTCCTGTCAGCACCACAACCTTCCTGTCACCTTAGGGTTAGGGTTATGTTACACTCATCTGTCTTCCCCTGTTTCCACGTCCCCTGTCCCTCGTTTCCTTTCTAGCCCCCGGCCACAACGCCGTCAGAAGTGTCCTCAAACCGTTTGTGCGAGTCTGGCGCGAGTGAGATGCCATACTGAAGAGCAGAAGTTGTACTGACATTTAGTGCCAGGCCAGCTCAGTCAGTGTCCACCATGTAGAGTAATGCCATCCAATCAGGATATTTTTTCACAGTGTAATTTACAAGGACTCGCACACCCTTTTCCTATTTTGCCGCTCCCTTCTGTTCCTCTGCATCTTTTCTCTGCTGTTAGTCTGAAATCCCTCATAGTAATGTCACCTCAGTCTTTAGGTCAATTCAGCCACATTCAGTTAAGGCTACTTCATAAATTACTAAGAGCAAGTTTCAGGCATGCATATTCATCCACACATGATCATCATTGTGTGGTGTGTTCACCACACATAGTAAGCTCCGGATGGACCAAAGAAAACATGGTAGTGAGGTGGAACAACAATGTAAAAAAAAAAAAAAAAAAAAAAATCCATCTCACTAGACACAAGTCTCATATAAATGCTTGAAATCTTGTTTTTTTTTTTTTTAAACAAGAGGGAATGAGATCTGCCAGTGGAATGAGATAATCCCACTTGTTTTCAAATCAGTTTGACAGATTCTTTTCATTTTGTTTGAGGAAAAACAAGGTTTTAAGTTTTGAGTACAAGACCAAATGACTTGTTGAGATGGAGATGTTTTCGCAGTGAAGACGTTCAAAATGGGACGGGTGCTTGGCAGTCAAGCGTGCAATCTGAATTTGGCAACCTGTATCCCCATGGTAGTGTAAGAAAATGTTTGCTCATAGTTTTCTCCACCCAATGCTGTTTATTATTCACAGTGAATCGGTTACACTTTTATTCATTTCATTAACTCCATCATTGGGAACAGGAAACAGAAAACAAACATTTTACTTCTTTCCCTACTTTGATTGTTGTTTTTCTACCCATCTCCTAACACCTCTGTTTTCTTGTTTTCTTTCTTTTAGCTGCCTCGTCATATTCACGGAAGGGAAGAGCCTTCACCGGTGTTTTTGCTGGCTTGCCTGAAGTCCTGGCATATAACAATCAACCTGTACAAGTTCAATACGACCACCAGGAAGTTCTTGATGGCGAAGAAGACCAGCATCTGGTGGAAGACATCGAAGCAGGTCATGACCGTGAGCCGGACCACCAGGAAAGGCCCGTCCTGGATGAAGAGGGACTCGACGATAGCCCACATGTCCGACCTGTGTTTCGTGAACAGGGAGACCTTCTGGCTGCCAGGTTCGCCCTCGCTCTCTGGCTTGGAGTTCGACACTGTTGGATAGGAAGAGGCGAGAGGGGAGAAACCTGAATTGTATGAAAAAATTTCTTTGTAGCTCCACTTTAAACAATTTTCGTCTTCTCAAAAATATTCTATGCTTCTTGTATCAACTGGGTAAACGCCATGACTGTGGGAACAATGAAACTCATTTCAAAAATCCATAATCGACTATCTGAAAATAATGCCCTCCCTTTTCAGATGCTAACTACCTGACAGCAATATAAGCACACAGGGAAGTGCACCGGTGCCACATCGAATCAGCCGCTGCTTACACAAGCGTGTTTGCAGGAAGTGATCACATGCTTGAAAACTAAGCACTTTGCATTCTAGCTAAGTGTCCTAATGCACTCTGACTTTGACATTACATTTGAAAACAGTTTTTAACAGGAGTTTAAATGTCCATTTGGAAAGTACAATAACAACGGCGATCACTAACAGGGCGTGTCCTTTCCAAGAACAAACAACTGTTGCTCCAGATCATATTTTAATGATCCCAAGTGCCTATCATGTTTTTACTATTCTCTCTCTCTCTTTCTCTCTTTCTTTTTCTTTCTTTCTCTCTTGTTACTGTTTCTCATCTTCTTTTAATTCATATCTGTAACCAGAGTAAGGTGAGTTAACGTTTCTGAAATCCTGTCCCCAGTTTCCCTGCCTCTGGATTTCTTTTGTGTCCACAGTGCATTAAGTTTCAGAAGGATTCCTCCTAACTGATAATTTCCTCTTCACTGTTGATGGCTTCCCTTATCAGCCAAGAAAAGAGGCTGTAGGTCCTCATCTATTTATATGGCAGCCAGACGGAGCTGCATTTCTTCTCAAAGTGTCAGCTTTTGACTACTTCTTTAGTGTTTTGCCGTTCTTGGCTTCAGTGACTTCCTGTTGAGGGTTTATTGAAAACAGATTTTTAGGTTAATGATTGGACAAAGGGGGAGACAGGAGAGCAAATGATATCAGCTCAGATGGTTTTCATTGTTTACATAGAGCTTTGGCTGGGATGCTGCTGACTTTTCTAATGTTTTTGCCAATTTCTAAACACATTGTTTAAATTGTCCCACAGTTGGGTAAAGGTTATGTACAACAACACATGGCTCTAGCTGCTTTAGGACTTAAATCGACAGTGAATGCACATACACACACACTCACACATGCACACACACACTCTGACCTCCCAGATGCAGGGGGAACTGTAACATGCTCCAGGTCCATACAGCTAAGATGATGTAAACCAGCTCATGACTGCTCTCTCTGGAAAAGACAGATGGAAAACGGAGTGAGATGCAGTCCTGTTGGTTTCCATGAAGCATCAAGGTTTTTTTTTTTTCAGCGTTTTTTTTCTTGCCCGCTAGGAGGGTTAAGTCGGGGGCTGTCTTCCTGTTTATTATACACTTGTGGGCATGTAGAGCCTTTTGAGACTGCAAACAGTGATACTGGGCTTTAAATAAACTTGAACTTGAAGGGTTGAAGCTTAGTTCAGTGCTGACAGTGAGTTTATAACATGTCAACACAGTATCAGCAATACTATACGATTTTGGGACAAAGAGGTAACTCAAACTTGATCTCAAAAACTTAACGTGCATGCATGTGTGTGTTCTATTAATCAAACATTTGTCAAATACCACAATTAGGCACCATCCACACAGAGATGATATTTTTGACAGCGCAACATTTTCACTCCATTTCAACCTTCTGTCCACACAAAAACTGCATTTTTAGTCACCAATTCTTGAATGGAATTTTTTGAAAATGCGTTATTGTCAAAATACGTTTTCCTGTTTGTGGACAGGATAAAATCAAACAATTTAAAATGCGACTTTCCTTCTTTGAGCATGCTCCCAGCGGGGATGCTGAGCACACACAGGCACAGCTTTGATCATGCAGTTATTTTCAACAACTTGTATTCATTTGTGACTTTTAGGAGGAGCTCAACATCCTCCAACGCCCACAGAAACCACTGTTATCATTCAATTTCATTTTCCTTACAGTTTTGGATGTTGTTAAGGCGTGTATAATCATATTTACACTTGCATTTGTAGTTCTCTAGGATGCCAGCATAACGCCCCAGTCACTCTTTGGCTTCTTTGTGCAAGCTCATATTGTAATAAATAAAATTGTATTTTCAAAGACAATCCATCTCGGTGTGGATGTGGCTTTATATGCATGTTAAGAACTAAATCCTGACCCACTGCAGCACACCTGAAAAGCTCACAAACACTATACAGCTCAGCGTAACATCATCGATCACCCACTTGACATCTGACAGCGTCTCGCTAGTAAACTCCAGGATGTCCGCTGCTGTGCCAACAAAAATGAGGAGGAGCTGAGAAAGCTCGTCACGAGTGACTCCGCCTCCTAAAGGAAGGAGCCATTTCCCCAGAATGAGCAGGATGAGCAGGATCTGATGGAGAGCCAGGATCCAGTCGTTGGGACAGACCGTTGACAACACCTTCTCAAAACTCTGGAGGAAGAAGAGATCAAATAGCTAGTTTGTGTTTAGAGACAAAATCCTCGAAGTTTTGCTTGATATAAGTCCCAGAAAAAAACTATGGCAGTCTGTCTTTGAATGAAGCAATATAATTCATTATTGAGCAAAGACAACTAAACAGACCAACACCTATCAGACCCTGAAGAAGACAAAGAGTCAATACACGTTGATCTGTTTAGCTGCCTTGCTCAAGTAATAAATTATATTGCTTCATTCAAAGACAGAGGGCCTTAGTATTTTTTCCAGGCTTGTCTACATCACCCAATGCCTCATATCACGCAAGACTTCCAGGATATTGTCTCTTAGTGGACCTTCATCTATTCCATGAAAGAGCACCTGTCATATGAGCCATTATAGCCATGCAGTGCATCCTTCTCCCTTTGTAAACTGCTATTTTGTATTTCACAGATTAACTTAGAGTCACAGCACAATAGCATTTTGAGAGCATTTTTTTGGCTTTAATTTGATGCATTTCCTGTTAAAACAGGATTTTGGCGTAGCACTGAACATGTAAAGGCATCTTTCCAAGCAGTAAACCAATAGGGGATCAGCTAGAGAGAGAAAGGCAGTTTTATTTCATAGGAGGGACGTGACTATTAAAAAATGTGATGATGATGATGATGCAGTGTGTGTAGAAGTAATGGGATTAGAAAGAAAGAAAGAAAGAAAGAAAGAAAGAAAGAAAGAAAGAAAGAAAGAAAGAAAAAGAAAGAAAGAAAGACAATGTAAAAGTTTCTTTTCTCCATTGTTACATGTGAAAAATAAAGCATGGCAAATCAGAAATTTTACATAGTGCACTAAAATGCCTGCCAGCATTTTGGTGTGTCGTGAGAAAGAAGCTAGAAATTTGTCATGAATATCAGGGGAGGCTCAAATTTCTAACTTGGGCCAGTGGGCTGAAAAACAAGATAAAGAAAAGTCCTGTTTGATTCAGTGTTAAAATCTTGTTTCTCTTAAAACAAGTGAAAATTTTGCTAGTGGGATGAGATGATCCCATATGTTTCCAACACCAATCAACTGGGTGCCAGATTTTTCTTGAATCAAGCAGCATTTTGTTGAAACTAGTGGGCTGTACTGCCTTGTTTCATCAGTTATACTTGTTCCCATTCCTGAAACAACTGACTTGTTTTAAGAAAAACAATATTTTTACACAGAATATTCTAAATGTCTTGTTAAAAGGACAATTTTTCCAGTATAAAGTAAGTATGTGACAACTATGTGTGTAAAACTATGAATTACTGAGAATTTTGAGGCTAGTGACACAGATACGTGGGCTGCATTTTTGCCAGATTCAAATCAGATATTACTCATCATTAAAAAAAGAAAACAACAACAGTTCACACACTGTGCACTTGCTTCACCAGTATGTATCTGCTGCAATGCCAGTTACAAGAAATCAGACCAGAAATCACTTCCTTGCTCTTAGTTCTTCTTTCTTGTTCATTTTTGTTCCTTATATAACAATAGGAGCAATAAGATGTAATTTTGTGTGCTGCTGCTTTAAAAACAATTCTTTTACCCATTTAGAGCTGTATATTAGGCAGTGTTTCTCTTGATCAGTGAAGATGTGACTAAAGTTTCAGCCTACCTTCAGGTGGTCTTGGTAGGTGAGGTTACTGGCAGTCCCGTTAGGATTTATCACTCCACGCACCAAAGCGTCAAACTGCTTACACTAAAATGAGGAAATGACATGTGAATCAGCAAATATTTGTGAATTTGACAGATTGATTGTGGTTAGATCTTGGCTAAATCTCAACCCTCTACTACACAGCGTGCCTTTCAGGAAACAGAAAGCCGTTTACCCCCCACAGCCCCAAATAATATCTTATTTTACTTTTCACATGTAGTAATGTTTAATAGCATATTTGAGAACAAGCCAGTCAGGTGCTGTAGGGATATGATTACTAATAATAAGGTACTAATAATTGCACTATAAAAAAAGATCTCATGTGCATGAACCACTCAAGATGCAGAATGGATACATTTTAATTAGTTTGTTTTGTAACTTATATGTTAGTAAAGAGTTATTTTGTTGTGTCAGGGGTACACTGCAGCTATGGCTACTTTTCAGGGCGTTACCATGCTCAGTTCAGAACTGCTGGTTTCATGTAGCACTGATCTTTTTTTTTTTTTCTCTCAGTCTATGATCTGGTTGTCACATGAAGTGGACATAAACCTGCTCTATGGTAGAAAGGAGCCTGATCAGGCTGTCAGCCTTTATATATTCAGAACATAGAGCTGGACAGTGCAAATGAGATACGTTCTAAGAAAATGTATGAATGTTTGAATGTATGAAGTTTCTACTTTTTTCATCAACTAAATGTTAAAGATAAATATAATTTCCCCCCAGTAAAATTATTTGGGGGTGCTGGGATGCACAAGTTAAAAAAAAAAAAAAAAAAAAAAAGAATATATACATGTATACATGCACATGTACATGTATGCATATAATATATATATATATATATATATATATATATATATATATACGAATATATGTGCATATAGTTATAAAAAGATTATTTTAAGGTTTTAATGATTTTAAGGTGCAGAGGAGGGTTAAACTTCCAAAGTGCCAATGTGGGATAAGTATTTGACTGACTGAACATATGAGACAGTTCAGGTTTTGCAGTGCTGATCTACCACAAACAGTGACTAAGCATTACAGTCATTCAAACAGTCATTCTCTGACCAAAAACTTTTATGTGTCTCTGGAGTACCGGAGGGTCGGTGGTTTTGTTCAGCCGGTGGTGGAGCTCCAGGATCCAAATGGAGGGAATGATACTGATGAGAAAGAGCAGGATGGCTGGAGAGAACCTGGAAGACAATGAGCAGCACTTTATCAAAGCAGCTTCATAAAGATGTCAGAGAACTAGCATCGGAGTATGATATAAGACTGAGGTTTGCATAAAAACAACTCAGAGGATAAAAAATGACTGCACAGATTTGTGTCATACAACCTGACAGAGTGGAGAATAAACATTATAATTGTGTTGTCATTATCATTTTGCAGAAAATATTGCATGTCCATGTGATGGAGCACATCAACTAATACAGTAATGCAGAACAAAATCCCCAGTATAACAACAGTATATGACAAGCTTAATGTATTAAAAAAGGACGAGTGGGTGCCAGACCCATCATTTCATATTTTCATTCATTCTCCTGTCATATCACATTTTCATGGTATAATAAACAACAAAATCAGACGAAATTAATGCTTTTTATTACTTTACTGCAATGATCATACGTCCATCACTCCAAACAATACTTTGCATATATATATATATTTTTTTTTTAATCAGTGGTTGAACAAACAACCGTAAATATGGAGATGCGATGACAAGCGGTGATATTGTTTCACATTTGGATCAAACCAAGTTTAATTTTAGGTATGGAGGAAGACGGGTGGGGCAGATGGTTTCGTGGGATAGGGGAAGGGGTAACTCCCCCCCATCCTCACCGTCCCAAGAGTTTTAATCAAACAATAGCAGTGGGACAAGCCGGACACGGACTAGGGTGGCGGGGGTGGGATTAAGGCGGGTATCCAGTAATGTGAAAAACAAAATCAACAAACATATAATTTTATTTTGCAAGGGAAAACAGTCCAAATTAGTCTGTCATTAGTATTTAAAGGGCTTGTCCGCTAGGCTACATCTTATTTTTGTGATGCGCTGCTCTGCACAATAATAGTCACTTAAATATGCATCTTACCATTTGTAATCTTGTCCTTTTCGCCGCTTCAGGGTAATGATCATCTCAACGACAAGAGGCAGGAAAAGAAAGGTCAGATACCAGTACCTAAGGTCATTCTTCACACTGGTCACCCTCCAGACCCCTATCAGTGAGATGAGGATGAACAGCGCTCTCGTTATAACCGCACATATAAAGTTGAACAGGAAAATCATTATAGGCTGTTTGCTGTCCCGTTATTCGTGCACGTCCAAATCCCAGCTGCCTCCGAGCACTGCCTCCGCTGCACACCAAACATTGGAAGTTGTTCTTAAAGCGCCCAAAAGTTTAAGCCCCGCCTGGGAAAAGGGCCTCATCCAGTTAGAGTGGAGACGACAGTGAGGGTTATTGTTGACCGTGCTGAATAAATGGGCACGTCATAGCTACTGTAGGCTAAATCACATGACAACAACAACAACAAGCTGTTTCATGGAGCTCCTGCACTTTTATTCACTGATTAATTAATGGATGGCACAGTCGACCCACAGCACTTTCTCCAAATGCACAGGAGACGGCAGTATACCTCCGCAGCAAAACCATTACCGGCGTGGTGCTGCATTTAGGCGTCGTCGGAAATGGGATGATAACAGCTAATAGACCGTAATTACGACTTCCGTGTGTTCATGTTGAATGAAAATAGAAAATGAGACGCGAAACGTGGAGGGGAATTCATTTGCCAACCGTAAAATACTGTCCCCAGTGCAACACGTAGCCTGATGTTATTATAAGATTAAGATTCTTTAAGATTTCTTTTTACTACATTTAGGCTATTTTAGATTAGAAATCAGAAAAAGACAACCTACAACGTGTTCCTTGAGTTAAAATCATTGCACCGGATGTTTATTTGTATTTCTAAGATTTTAAATGTGTAAAAAGTAGGACTGTGTGGCATAACGGCGCACTGGGAGTGAGAAATCTTGCTTGTTTCCTACTAAAAAAATCAGATTTGAAGAGCCGAACTGTGATTTCCGACTTTTTTTTTTTTTTTTTTTTTCCCTAGCATAAAGGAAACGCAACATCAGAGTGCTGGTTATGTCTTGCAAACCTAAAAAGTCAGGATTCTTGGCTGTGCTCAAGTCATAAGGACAGAGAAGGGGAATTTGGGGGAACCAGTCGCTGATGCAGAGCGTATGTGGACTGCTGGTTTGATGTGTCAGAAAAAAAAAAAAAAAAACAAAAAAACAAAAAAAAAACTAACAAATGAACTGTGGAGGTTAATGGACCATTACACAGCAAAATTTCCAGAGTTCATAAGGGCTGATTTTTTTTTCAGTGACAATCATTTGGACTTGACAGATGTGTTTAAGGGAATAGAAGGCCCGATGAAGCTCAGTAGGAGGTTTTCAAAACCACCTCAAAACAGTAAATTGCAAAACCTGACGTGGGTTGATATAAGAGATTTTTACGGACAGTGACACTAACAGGCTGGGTTTTTCCCGACAGAAAACTGAGATTATTCATCGTTAAAAGAAAAATTCACACACTGTGATGCCTCCATACAGCTGCTTTATTTTTACCTCAGGATCTGCTGACTGGCACTCTACCACATGTATCTGATGCAATGCCAGTTCCAAGAAATTAGACCTCCTTGCTTTTAGGACTCCTTGCTTTTAGTTCTTCTTTCTTATTCTTTTTCATAATTTATGTAAAAGCAGATGACCTAAGAAATAGTAAGATGGGTTTTTTTCCCCATTTCTATTAATATTAAATAATATTGATATAGATGCTGCTGCCATTCTTTTACCTATTTGAAGGTGTGTAACCAAGGGGTGTTTTCTTCAGTCATCATGAAAGAGAATACAGAGCTTAAATGCACTGCTGTTGTTTGTTGTGTAAAAATATGAATAATAATGAATGAACTTTGTACTGTGGAGTAGCCAAACAGTCCCAAGATATTTAATGCAGCAAAGGAGGTCAAATTCTGCATATAGAGTGTACAGTGGGCTTGAACTACATGCTTATAATAGACTGACAATTATGACATGTAGCCTATAAATATATGACATGCAGAATAGACTGACACTATTACTATACTGTTATACATGTTCTTACAATTTTATTGTCAGTTGAAGGGTGATAAAAGTAAAAATGCAGGTATATGTAACAATAAAACATGTAAATTTACAAACCATTAACCATTCTTCAGCATGAGGCTTCAGTTCAAGCTGTCCAATAGAAAACCGTCATCGCTGCTTTTTTGTTATATCTTATTCAAATGCAGTATATATAACACTATCCCATATATCTTATCTCACCATGCAGGGAAATTATACATCATATCTAAGTCCACACCAGCTTGCTACATTTAAAATAGTAATGCCTGTGCATAGGGACATATGCACACACACACACACACACACACACACACAGTGTAGTGGTGTGTGTGTTTCTGCCCTAGTTGGCTGCGTGCTAGTTTCTTTGCAAATCAGCCCCTGTGTTGGCTAGCCTGCCAGCCAGCCATGATGAGGAAGAGGAAACAGTAGAAAAGCTCATGACCTTGGAAAGGAGACAGACCTTTCCTGTCTTTGTCTCAAATTGTCTGTCATCATCCCTGAGTTTAAATCACATGAAATCACAATTGGTAATGTCTGACACTGAAAAAAGTAAAGTGGCGAGTATCCGGCTGCACGCTGAAAAAGTGACATTTGTTACATTGTGCCTCAGAAAAGTTGGGTCGTGGTTTTGTGTAAACACCAGTGTATCTGTCGGCGTTTTGCTATAGTGTTTTCTTCCTGTGCCCTGGATTCCAACTTGGACTCTACTAAACAAAGAAGTGGCTCTACAACTAACTTTGGTATCAGTGTTCCTTCCTGACTACACCAATTTATAGAGGGAGAGAGAGAGAGAGAGAGACGACAGAGCAATAAAGGGATACAATTCCTCTGTACATTGAGATAAACGTTTTGTCCGGTGTGTAAAAGTGCTGCTGAATGTGTGCAGGTTACACTGCAGGAGATGCCCAAGAGGGGCTAGTCACTGATCAGAGAGCAGTGATTCACCCAATACTGCCACTTTAATCTGCTCGGGTAGAGTACTGCTGCTTGCTGTGTCAGCAAAAAAAAAACAAAAAAAAAAAAACAACTCCTTGGCACTGTGGAAAAGTATAGAACAGAAGAGAAGAGGACAATACAATAGAAAAGAATAGAGCAGAGCTGAACAGTATAGTCACTAGCACAAGCCACAGTGCAACCACTGAATTTGAATTTTGTTGTGTATATATATATGTATGTATGTGTGTGTGTATATACACACACACACACACACACACACACACACACACACATACATATACACACACATATACACATATACACACACACACATATACACACACATGTATATATATATATATACATATGTGTGTGTGCGTGTGTGTGTGTGTGTATATATATATATATATATATATGTGTGTGTGTGTGTGTGTGTGTGTGTATATATATATATATATATATAAATTTGAATTTTAATCACTTAGAAGGGCTTAGAAAAGCCCTTCTAGGGACGGGTGTTGCAGATCAGCTGTTTTCAGTTTGTCTATGTACACTGTATTAGTCCCTACCACATATACCATAAATAAATAAATATGCGGTTATTGGCCCTTTATCAGATGCTGGATATCACCTAGTCAGCATTGTCCCCATCCTATGTCTGATAAGAGATCGCGCTCGGATTATGGTTTCATAAAAGCAATCTGTAATGAAACTTGTTTAATTGCGAAATTCAACTATATTCTGTGTAAATTCATTCTTCCTTTAAAGGCTAATTTAAACCCAGCGGTTCCCTTACAGCTCAGTAGATGGAGTGGACCAGCTTGTCTTTAAGAGCTGTTAACCCGTTTGAAACGATTCCATTGGTAAGGGTTTCAATGGGAGTTTTAGTATGACATGGATTTAAAGCTGTTTCAGAGGCTCTTGCACCGTGACAAAGGTAAAATTCAAGGAGAAACAGTAAATCCGAAATACTAAAGATAGCGTATCAACACAATACATGTACTCCTGGTGACGAAATTAACTATATAAGTCTTGATAAAACCCTTTATTCAACCCGATTGTAATCCTCTTAAAATGCCTCTTTAATGAAGAAGAATGTCACACCTCTCTACTTTTGCGCTTTAAAGGACAAACTGCGGTCCTTATTGTCATTTGTAACACATCCATGCTTTATAACTAGTGTAATAACTCAAATATTATGCTACACTGGCAGTTACCCTCAGTTACCCTGTGTAGTGCTGCATCATTTTCACCAACTCTATGTCATTACTGCTATAATCCAACAGGTGGCACTCAATACCACAGTTTCCAGGCACAGAACTGAGCCGCAACAAAATACAGCATTAACACAAAGGTGAAGAGGCTGATAAATGTTACACCTGAGTCAACCTGACATTTATGCTAATGCCCAAAAGCCTCAGCACAAACAGGAGGGGGAAAGTCTGCTGAGCCCTGTTCAGAATTAGCAGCTATTGCATCACGCCTGTGTCAATTTATTTTTGGAGGTGAAAAATTATTTTGTTCAGATGTAACAATTCAGCGCTTGTAACTCACATTTTCCAAAGGGAGAGTTTTCTATTTCCAGCACAAATTGGCGTGATGGCTATCTTGATAATGGGAAATCAGTGGATCCATGTTTCCTTTGTTTATTCATTTTGTTTCATGGCAGATGACACAGAATGAAAACCACGCCACAGACAACAGGCATGGTTTCTTTAAACGGCGCAGGTCACGGGTGAAGCAGGTGGTTAAATGGCCATGTAGCTCTGGCCTTGATTCTCTCTCTCTCTCTCCCTCCGTTTCAAAACACTGTTTCAACTTCAGGCCCTGCAGAGTCACACATGTCAGGCATTTGCATGGGAGAAATTGGACTTAAATGGGTAACACATGACTCATTCTGTCTCAGCCCAACAGCTGCAAAAGGCCAAGCAGTTATTGGACAAATATGATTCGCCTCAGAGCAGAGAGAGAGAGCCTCTTCAAAGCTTTTCCAGTGTGGAATTTTTGACGTAAGCTGAAAAATAAAGAGATATTGAAAGGGATTTAGTGTGAAACATATTGTGTTACAGTTAAACCATATCATGAGTATTCATTTTCCTTTCACTTGCTGGATTTTTTATGACCTTAACTTGACAACTGTTATGAATTCTGCATTAGCAATCAAAACAAAAGACTATTATGCAGTGCAGGGCTGGGCCCCGGTTGCTACTTGGCTCATATTCCCTGTACAGTAAACAGCCCACAGATGTTTTACATTGATATTAACAACCTTAATTTGCCCTATGTAGAAAAAGGCCAAGCATAGCATAGGGATTAAGTTCTCAGCCATGTATCACACACAGCACAGACAGCAATCTCATTTAGCTTGAGTGAAGTTTACAGTGAGTGGGTTTTGCATAGGTCATTAGCTGTCTCAAAATACCCCCCTGTCACCATAGCAACTTCAAGTGACTCCTAAATTGCCTTATAAAATGAGATAAATTATTAATGCTGAGAGTTTTTTTTTTTTTAAATGTGTGCTCAGGGCTGAGCTCTGAACAAAATACTGTATTTCTCTCTCTGCTGCCACCGCAGCTGTAATGGAACAATTCAGCACTTGTCAGTCATGTTTCAAAACTTGTCTTTTGTCTCCGTTCCTGGTGAATACGTCTGTTTCTGCGCCCTGATTTGTAGACAGATCAGAGGGATTACACAGATTACGACAGTATTGCACACATGACAGCATACAACCTAACCCTTCATACAAATAGAATACTTGGCGACAAAAACGAGCACCCTAAAATGGCAACACTATATTTTCTTATTCATATACAGGTATTTGATATATTCATAACATAGCGTTCTCAACCCAGATAGGAGGTTGACATGGATCAGTGAATAATCTGATCATAGATGGCTGCTGACATTTATGCCTGTTTTATAACAATCCAGTATTTGATGGAAAATGCAGCGGTAATGCATTATACAGATGGTAAATGCTGAGGTCACTGTCCTCGGTGACTTCATAGTCAGTGTTAGTTTGACCGCTGGGTGTAATAACCTGACTGATGTTTGAAATGCACCGTACAAATCGGAAAATGCTGAGGACAGGTTCTACATTGATGTATTCCTCAGATGTGGGGGTGATGCTGTGACCTCTTTGCTTCGAAAATGCAGGCTTTTTAGATTCAATGGTGCTCGCCTCACTCCCTGCACTGAAAACATCCATAACTCACAGGCAGCTGTAACTCAGCCTAACAAAATGCCTTTTCAATCACCCTCATTTTTTATAGTTATACCCATCAGACATTTACATAAATACATTATTCATAGCTCTAATCCTGGTTTCAGATGGGGAGATATAAAGTGTGACTGTGTGTATGTGCTTGCATGTGTGTGTGTTTGTGTGCATGTCCTGATGTGTATGCAGATGGCAGGGGAATGAAGCAGCCCGTTTTGTTTGTGGTTTGCACATTTCTGATTCAGCTGAGCACTCTCCATCAATGAGACAAATTTGCATTTGCTGCGGCAGTAATAACCTAAAACCCATAGTGATGTTAACACTTGTATACACTTGAATTCACGTTACCCTGCCGCATGATTACATTTGTGTGACGCTTAATAAAATGACTCACTTGACATTATCAAACAATTCAGCTGTAATAGTGGCCCATGAATGTGAAATTGCGTTTTGCAGGCAATTAGTTCATTGTTATGGCAGGCATTCAGACTGGGCCAACCAGTGTTTGCCTTATGAATTATGACTAACACGCATACAAATATATGACATTAGCGTGCTCAATGGCCACAGCCAAGAATGGATAAAATAATGGCTCTGTTGGAAAATGAGGCTGCTCAGTTGTTGAAAATTGTAATTGAAAAGGTGGATCCAGAAACAATAAATTATGCATGAAATGTGATGTTGAATCAGGAAAAATGAGGATGGCAAGTATGAAAAATAAGTAAGATTTAAGATAAGAACAAGAAAGAGTAATTTGAAATTTATAAAGTTTCCAGAGGCTATATTCTCTACTGTGAATTCAGCGAAGAGGCAGCGTTAACTGCACACATGCAGTAGACTTTGATATTTCAGAGATGACAGTCACTTTGATACTGTGAAGATATCACAGTGACTGACGTCTATACGAGCCACGTCAGTTCATATTCAGCCAACACTGGATGACACCCTCTAATATTCATAGAAACAATTTCCTCAAACTCCCTTATATCTAACCTAAATCCTAAATAAAACTGCTCCTGTTAATAAAGTAATTGGATTTTTTTTTTCCCCTCTGTGCATGTGCTGCAGTCCACACTGCAGCCAGACTCACGTGTGATTGAATTGGGGAAACGTAAGACTGTGTTGTAATGAGTCGCAGAGGCTAAAATTAGCCCAGTAGCATTACTCAGATCTCCTGTTACCTTTCCTAAAGTCATCCTGCAGACGGGGCCATTGTCATGTGATTGTGCCGGCACAAAGATGCAGGTGTAAAGTTACTATTGAAACGTGTGCCTGTGAACAAATTTACTTGATGGATTTTTAATGGCCCAGGGCTTTCCATTGATGATAGATGGATATCCACTGGGTAATGCATTTGTGCATGTGGAATGAGTAGGAGATAGAGTGTAACTGTGTTGCCCTCATTTCTCTGACACTTCCCCTTGCTTATAGTTCCCTGTAGATATAAAGCCTGGCGGTGCTGTTAGAAATGTTGAACATCGATACCTGTATTGGATATTCCAATATTGAATCAAGGTCTTATAGGCCTACTAAATGAAAAGTGATCAATTTTCCTACTATATCCTAGCCCTGTTTGATTTGGCTGTATGGCATTGATTACAATTCTGACTGATTTCTACCTCAGGGCTGTATTTCAAATTTTATGAGATGACTAATTTTGGTGAATGAGAAGGCTTTACATACCATAAAGTTAATTTAAATTCCTCTCTTCAGCTGTCTGTGGGCTGGTTTTCTCCTGCCTGTGTGACGGAGGTGGTTGAATAGTTAATATCCTCTACTATTCTAACCAAAGTGGAGTTTTCTCATTAAGGCAAGTCAACATATGGTCAGAATTTCACAGTATGCTATTTTAATGGCTTTTGTATTGCTTTGCTGTGGTTGTAACCCTCACCTTAGCTCTCCGTTTTGAGGTGGCTTTCCAACCACATTTCTCGCTCCCTGCTGAGGCTGCCTCATTAAGTGGAATGTGGAACACCTGTGTTGAGAAAAAGTAAGGCTTTACCACATATCCTGTCATTATGCATTTCTGCTATAGGCAACAAATAAGCATGTATCCACTTGAAAAAATATTTATTCATTTTTACCCTCATAATTAAGCCCCTTTAGTCCATTTATTCACAAAAACACAGTTTTTTTTTCATGGGTCTTTTTCACTCATGCAGTAAAAGGATATTAGCATAATAGTTCTGTGTCAGAGCCTTGAAATAGAAACAAGAAATAGGACCTATTCATAAAGCGAGCTTATTTCAGCCAGCCAAGTAAAATGCCCTGATAAACAAACTTGCTTGCAGTGTACTGATTGCGAAAAGGAAAAAATAAAACTGCTGGGGTATGTAAACTGAGGCTGCAGTGGAAAAGCTTGTAAGAATTACATCCCATATGCTATGCTGCACTCAGATGCTTACTTTCAAATTCACAAAATGTGTGCTGCTATACATTTTATTATATATACAAAACATCTAATTCTTACCAGTTCCTTTGATGAGAATTGCATGTACCTACAGTAATTTCCAAAAGTCAGTGACTTATGAATACATTGAAAAGGCAGATTTTAGGGACAGTTGCCCTTTTCGTGAAGCATGGCTGATCAGGTGAATCCTCATGAAATCATTATTGCTTATTGGTTAGCCTTATTGAATTTGTACCAATGAAGGAGGAGGACATGTAAATTGAAAGACAAGGTAGAGAAGGATTTTTAAGGTTTGAGACATCTCAGCTGGGGATTGTGCAAAAGGGTCTACAGGTCTTACTGAGAGAATGTGCCTCATATTTTGTACAGTCAGGGTACGCTGCTGTGCATGTGGCTACATCATGTCATCACATTTCATTGCTATTGACTGTCCGGCTTTTTGGTTCCATCTCTAAACGGCAGTGTATTTGCATCAGAATGTTGTGATCACTGCTGTGCTCTGACTATTGACAAGCGTGCGCTTTCAATTACCAGATAAGGGTTCGAGTAGTGCTATTGATTGACCAGGGACTTCATTATATTGGCTGCCATTAACAATGCAACCCCATTGATCCTGTCATTGAAATGGCTTTGGGAGAAATCAGGAAAGATAATACCAAGACCCATGGCCTATATTGGATTCACTGCAGGAAATCAGTGTCAATGCAGCAATCCTCAAACCTTTTTGCAATCTAATGTGTACAATAAATGCACTAACAGCATGCACAATGCACTAACAGCATCCCAAATATGTGCATGACATGCATACACTCAGTGATGAGATGTTTAACTCTGAGTGCCACAAAGCCCAGCATATTAACATGTTATGGTCTAATGTTTCATAATATGTCTTGAAGTGCAAGGGACCACTGACGTCACAATTTATAAGACCATAAGTTTGGTCTTAACAGCTACCCATAATCCCCCCTCCTGTATTTCTATACCACAGCTTTCAGTGACATAATGAGTGGAGCATTAACTACATCAGCCTTGATGCCACTGATTGCTCATCATCAGTCCCTGCAGTATGTCTCCATAATGTCAGGCAGCCATTCGCAGCTGCAGCAGCAGCAGAGAAAATATGTCTCTTTAGTAGGCAGGAAAACACTCGGCTGGATGTGAATCAATGCGCTTGTACGCTCTGCCCGTCATTTCAGAAAAAGCGTATTGCGTAATACTGTACTTGAAATAGCCGATGTCATAAGTATGTCGCTGTTGCATGCTCTGTGATCTGTGTGGCAGATAAAAAGCAGGGTAAAGACGGACGGTAGTAGGAAACAGCACAGCCCTGTGGACTGTGCGGGTACTTTTCGAAACATGAATAATCCTGCTCTTAATAAAGACACCTGATAAAATCTCATATACTAACAGAAAGGACAAACACCCTACTAATGTAAATGGGAGCCTTCAAGTCTTTGTAGACTATTAGAAATAACATATAGCACGAGTTATGATTCATAGTTTAACATTATTTTCGTAATATATTAATTGACCAGCGTTTATTATACATCCTCATTTATATTACCAAGAGGATTTTAGGATGCTAACAGGATTTGATGGCGCAAATGGGTTTCATCATGTTAAACATATATCCCGCTGTCTCGACATGGCCATCATAGCTATTTAACATGATTTATTTCGGGATAATGGACCGCCTCATGAATTCTGTCTCGTGACGCCCGCTTTCTAATTCGGCCAATTTTTGTCTTATGCAAGCCTCAAAATATAAAGGCCATTATTTTTAGTAGAGCCAAAACCTGCGCGCCTGAGCCACAGCGCATACTAAGTTCTGCCCAAAGCAAAGCCGCTACCTCATGGGTCCCACATTGCCTTTTGAGGAATCATTTGATAGCCCTATTAACTTTCATGTAACATTGTTTCTTGAAGGCATCCACAGCAAGCGCCCCGGTGTCATTACTGTGAGAAATGTGCTTTCATACTGAACGTCTTTTACAGAAGTCCTGGAAGACGCATATTTCCAGAGAGCATAAAAGCAGAAGTTACGGGCTAATATAAACCTTTTATAGGCTGTTTATTTTGTGCTACGGGTAAGGACGGATTTTATATACAAATAATGTTAAATGTAGATGTGTGATTATTGATATGGTGGTAGTTATAGCTCAATATTTTGTCGGAATGTGGGACAAAGTTTAATGGACAGTCACAAAAAATATTAGCGCGCGTTTGCTTGATTAAATTAACACTTCGACTCTTTCTGGAGTCTGTCTCGCAGCCAAGACATTTTTTCTAGGACTCTTTATCGACCACAGACAATGTTTTAAACTCTATAGAGGATATGGCCCTTGCAGGACCTTCGGCAATCCATTCAAGCCAGCAAGTTTGGAGAGCGTGTTGAGTTTAATCAATTCATAACGTCGAGATGGAGCCGAACTCACTGAAGGTAACGTTTGTTATCAACCGTCGATTTATTTCATTTTCGCATTACACGAATCGTTATGCGCTGGAAATTGTACCCTTGTACCTAAACCACAAAACTTTGACATATATGATTTTGTATAATCACATCTGTGTAATATTTTGAACATCTAAAAATAGTTACATGGTACTAAATGTGTGCAGAAAACAGATATTTATCCCACGTAATATTTACAAACCCTGCGTAATTACGCATGGGTGTTTTCTGTTGTTTATGTCCACCTGGCTGCGATTTGTTTACCAAAAGGGGTTATAACCATTCATTAATTTCCTCTATTGGTGTTTTTCCTCAACAGTGGGTGGGCTCGTCTTGCGGTTTACATGGACCATATATATTCTACAAAGCCTTTAAATTTAACCGGGATGGTAAACCGAGGATTCTGTCTCTCGGAGACTTTTTCTTCGTCAGATGTAAACCGGAGGATCCTATTTGCATAGCGGAGCTTCAGCTGCTCTGGGAAGAAAGAACAAGCAAGCAACTTTTATCAAGCTCCAAACTTTATTTCTTACCCGAGGATACTCCCCAGGGACGGACAGTCGGTCACGGAGAGGTAGGTATAAATTACCAAGAATAATTCCATGCAATGATAATTGTTTTCTCACGCTCCTGCCACTCTTTGTGCTCTCTTATGTCCATACGCTTTTTATTGAATAGCATCTTTATTGTATTAAGTGTTGGCAATGCTTCTGGTCGGTGGTTGATATAAGCATTCAGAAACGTATGCATTGATGTCCTGACATTGATGTATTGGAGCGGTAAAAGGATTGACCTACAGCGGTGTTTGTTCTCTAGTTTTACTTTAGCCTATTTGTTCATTGTGGTGTCAACTGCTGAATGTGCACTTGTCCAGCTGCGCTCAATAAGGCTGCCGCTGCGCTCTATGGGGTTAATTGTATTATAGAGGGGGAAAATCCGCAAGAATCCAGCGACTAGGCACTGTCGTTTCATTTCTTCATAATGCGTGTCAAATACTGACACATGGGCGGAAATTGCGAAACGGTAATGAATGCATGAGATCAAACTGCCTCAGATCGGACGCAACGATAGTTATTAGATATTTTGTAATGCCGCCTGCCTGCTAAGATTGAAAGAGCGGAGCGAGTCCTTCCCTAAAACATTTCAAAGCAACGCCAGTGCTGACACGTCTTAACTACTCTCCGTCATTTGCATAATTTTCCATGTGGAAATTTTCATCTTCAGTATAATGTGATATTGTCAGCTCGCGTTTGCTACAGCACTTAAAACGCCTCTGTGTTACAGTACGCCGGTGTTGGCATATGCAATAGTTATGATTGACTGTAGCCATATGTGGTGCTTGTGATCCGGTTACATCACTCCGCTGAATGACATTACTTTGATTAGTTGGTGGAAATACTTTTTTCTCACTAGCTGTAAAACAAATGATCTGTTCTTATGCCGTCACTGATTCCCCGCTGATATTTCTCATCAACCGACAACAATACTTTAATTACTAGGCTAGCCCTCTTTAGATCACTTGTGGTTAGATGGAAATTATTGCCTGCTGCTGTAATATTGTTTATGGGGAAGGACAAAGCCGGGTTTGTACTTGACTCTTCCGCTGATGGTTTACTTACATTCTTTCCTCTTGAGTAATAGAGTGGCTATCACATTTCCTTTTCATGAAAAGGTGCCTATTTATGGCCTGCAGCTTAGACAAGCTATCATCTGCGATGGCAGAATTCTTCTATGAACGGGTATCATCTCCTGAAGCCCTCTCGCTTTAGCCTTTAACACGCTGCAATTATTTAGTAATTACTTTGAGTGCATGCATCGTCGATTCAGAGGCCATGCTTGCGCAACGACGTGTCAGCTCCGCCCCTTTCCCAAAGACTTATTTGCATTGCAAAGTGCTTACATTCCACTCCTTTGGGTATCTGGAAAAGATTATATTAACTGTCAAAAGGGCTACATAGCCAATGCAAATCAAATCTCAAAGAATTTGGGAGGTAAATATAGCACGGAGAAAGACACAAGAGAAGTCTCAGCTGGAATGTATGAGTTTGATAATACAGTATATGGGAAACAGGCAATTTCACTGCATGAATAATGCAGCAGCTTGCATCACAGGATACAATCCTACATGCAAGCACCGTTGTCAGATACAATTGCTTTGAAGCTGTACTCTGATTACAGAATCGGCAAGACTATAAAATAATAACATTTGAGGATGATATGTCTTAGTGCAACATAGATGCCTGCAGGCTGACCTCAATTAAAGGGCTTGTCAAACCTCATGCTCTCAGCAAATCGGCCTACTTATATTACACAGTGGAAATTACCCTGACAACTCCAAGTCAGTTTATGACCTTCACTGAGCCCATTCAGATTCTCGCTGACTTTGCCCCATAACACTAATCTTCACCGCATGAGTCAGCTAGGAGCGCTTTAAGATGCAACCCATAATCCAAAAAACAAGCAGGACGAGTAAACCTGCCTCACAAAAGCTGTGATACAGGACTTGGATTAACCACATCACCCTTGAAATCATAAGTCGGCCACAAGGTGACAGTTTGCAATACGCAATTTTGAACATACCGCCTGTGTGAAAAGATGAATTCTTTTTAATTGCTAGCAAAAACAATAAAAATACACCTTCAGTCACATAGGGAAGTGGAGATTATGAACAACACATTGCCTCCTCTCTCCAGGAGTCTGGCAGTAAATGGTGACAGATTAATGACTATACAGTTGCACAGAATTACAGATCTGTAATTGATTGACTCAAAATCAGGATCTTAGATTAGCGTGATGATAGTGGCTCATGCAGATATGGGCTTGATGACTTGTGGTTATCAGGAAGAGAGCAGTTTTAGAGGGTTTAAGCGCCAAGAAAAGCACAGCAGCTCCAGGCAAAGCCATTTTTCACAAGCACGGTATCATTTCAGGTTTCTGTCACTTATTTCTGGATCACATTTTCATACATCCCTTTGAATATTTTCACACACCATATAACTGCTTCGGTGTCTGACATTTGACATATAAACAGCTCTTGCTATTTTGCTTCCTTTCTGTGTGAGATTAGAGACTACATGTGGGCACGGTGGCTGTACGGCTCATATCTTGTATCACGAGATAGCAATTATCTTAAGCCTGAAGCCAATATCCTCAAAATACCAAACTTTTTCAAGACCTACACATCAAAACAACCTTTATTGAACCGGCTCACCAGAAGTGGATTACTGATTCACTTGTGTTCTCAACGGTGAAGTATGATGTAATTTCCTGGTTATTTCTCAGGTATTTGTTTGCTCTCCACCCCTCCTGCGCTGTGTTTTGCTGTGCTGTGCAAGGCAGGCAGTGACAACAGGAACCAACCCATGACCTACTGTGCTTGTTTTTCTTCTGTCACAGGGTTGGAGGTCAATTCCTTTTAAAAGCAGCCAGCTTTAGCTTTGAATGGAAATAGAAATTCAAGTGAAAAGGGATTCTTAGATATGTGCTAATGGGCTTATAGACAAAAACACTGCACACATCAAAGACAAAATATTCATTTTTATTTATTCTGAGTTAATTATTAAGTCCATATGTGGAGGGGAAGCACTATTTTTCATTGTGTCTCCGTCTGACAAGCATGTGTTTACCCCCACCAGTTGAGCTCTGCTTGCTCTTTAAACAGTCTTTGTGTAGGGCTGCTCACCCATTATGACAAACCCTCTATTGGGGCCTCTGCTTTATTTGTCTGCCTGCAAACTGCCACCAACTAAACAGTCACATGTGTTTAAAACTCATTATTGAGTGACACATTATTACGTCTCACCCCAAATCGCCTGCCTCTCCTCCTGGTACTGCTTACAAGCAGCAGTGCTTTCTGTTTTTGGACTCCCATTCCAGGAGAGAGCTGTTGTAGATAACAGCTCATTGCACAACACCCACTTATTGTATACTCAGCTTCAGGCGGTTAATTGCTTATGCTTATCTTATATATATCCCACTTTACTGCAAATACAGCAAGGCGCTCTTAATAGAAATTCACAACCGCAGAGAATATTTCTGGATCATGTTATATTAATGTGCTATTATCATCACCTCTGATTTCATCTGACCTCTCTTCTCCTCCATTCTGTCCCTCTAGCTGACAAGGCTTTGGCACACACACACACACACACACACATACACACACACACACACTCACACACTGACAGGCTGGGGACTGCAGCAGTAGGCCAGTATTGATTGCTGTGGAAAACACTTTGGCATGCATCCAGAGCCATCTCTTCAGTACATGGCAGTAGTCCATGCATGTGTTCCAGTGCTTGGAAAGCCAGCTTGTAGGGAAATGAGATTGTATTCATTTGCTGCTTCTTTGATTTTTCCTAAGGGAAAAACCCTGAATGGGTAATTCAGGCATCTGGGATGCTAGTTGAGTTAAGTCTAAGTGGCTCAGATATGCAACCAGCATTTTGATGGATAAGGTCATTCTGCTGAATGACTTCAATGTAAATGTGATATGGCACATTTTTACTGTGGCCTTTTTAGACATCCTTACTGCTCCCTTGTCTTGGCCAGTGTGTGCATTATACCAAATCTCCCCATTCACACAACAATGGCAGGAATTTGAGAGGTGGGGGGTGGTGGGGGTGGGGGTTAGTGTGCATGTGTGGTGTGCGCGCATGTGTGCCTCCTCCTGCCGCAGAACAAGTCATTAACTCTGAACACTGCCCTCCAGTGAATTCCTCACCATTGCTGAAATAGCATGTAAATTATTACCAGCTTTTTAGGATAGTGTAATTTAAAACCTTTTAAATGGAATAGCCTGGACTTCAAAGGCTATAAAAAACCCCACCAACATTTCCCATTGGTTTAAGAGTTGTCATTCCTATCCTTCACAATCTTTTGATTCTTTCAACCAAACTATTTTATGACTTTGCAGACTTAAGTAATGATATGTTTTAGCAGCGCCTGGTTTGTCAACACATGAGAAGCTTTTGGGGCTCTTTAGATTGGTTTTTCCACTTTGTCATTGACTAACCACTTGAACAGGCAAACATTTGCCTTGATGCATGATTCCAGTGCCCCCAGCTACACTGGATCGTTATTATAACCTTTGAGGAGAATGGAGCCACAGATGAGCAGTCTTTGCTGAATGCTCCAGCCAATATTTTTCATTCTTTGCTGTGGTTTTCTTAGATGGAGCACATGAAATGATTATTCACTAAGTCTTTTTTGCGCATTCGCCGAAAGACATTGATACAAAACAGGAGCGATTCAAAGGAGCTGACACAGCTTTTTTGTGGTGTCATCTTACATGATGGATGCCTTGCCCACCTTAAGAAAGGCTTTGAAAATGCCTGTTATCTAGCTATTTCTCTCTGTCATTATATCTGTAAACAAATGCTGCCTTCATATATCACCCATTGTGCACGTAAAAGTAATCTCTTAATGCAATCAGCAAACAAAGATGAGTTCAGCACCTTGCAGGTATTAAAGCAACTTTCCGCATTTGAAATAAACCGCCTGTATTAAGTGGCAGGGCATTGTGTACGGCACAATCATTTTCACCTTTTAAATGTTCCACCATGAACTCTATCTCGTCTTAAGGGAGACTCAAAAAACATATTGTAATTCAGTTGTCCCTGGCTTCCTCCCCAGAGTTCCTTTTTAATTCCCAGATAAGTTTGTTTTGGGACACTGAAGCCAAGGTCAGTCTTGGAGAAGAGAGATAGATAATGAACTCATATTGTGTTTCATTCTCTCTCTCTCTCTCTCTCTCTCTCTCTCTCTCTCTCTCTTTCCTCATTGTCCATGTCACTATGTCCATTACTCAATTACTAATCTCCTTTGGCCCCAGGAATTCCAGTGCCGACCTCTCTGAGGCAGCAGGCTGAAACCTTCCCAGCATGACAGGAGCACTGTGTGTGTGTGTGTGTGTGTTTTATGTGTGTGTGTGTCCACAGTATAGAAAGACACTCACCCACTGGGAGTGCTCCTGTTGACTCTCAAGCTGAAAGTCCTGTCCAACCAATGTGACGCTACGCCATAGAGCGGTGACATTCAGGAATGTCTCCCTTACTGTTCAGTCAGGACGCACCACAGCGCGGACTCTCACGGGGGAATTTTTCAGAGGCACCACGGAATATTTCAGGGTGCATTGTTTCTAATGGGATCACCGAATGTCGAATGGGGAATGTCCATCTCTCTGTTTGCTGCCAGTGTGCCGCTGTATCCATATAAATTGAATAATAGGGATTTTAGTGAGTTTAATTTCAATGAGATCACAGGAGTCATGGGTTGCTGGAACACAGTTATCTACATTTCACAGCAGAGGCCTATTTTTTCCCCCTCATTTCTGGTTCGTTATGTGCAGTCAACATTAAATTATCACACCGCCACAGTAAAAACATGAATTATTGATAGAGGAATGCAGTTTGTAATAGCAATGTGTGAATGTGGTACCTTGCATTTTAATTCAGCTTAAAATAATAAAACCTTCAATAAAACCTTCAATGTACTGCACCAAAAAAACAGTGCATTAGTGCTGTGGTGTAATGCATCATTGTGTAGGAAGTGTTAGTGAAATGACACCCGGCTGTTTGTGATGTTGCTGATGTGGAGTGTCACCTCTTGGCTCTGGGCTTGCAGTCCTCTGACCTATATTATCAAGTGGCCTGCTGGCTGTGTCTGCCTGTTTGCTAAACTATCAGCAGTCTAACTCAGAGTGACAGCACAGTGTGGATGGGCAGCGTTTACAGAAGACCAAGGCCCCAAGTTTCCAAAGCACATCTTTGAAACAGCGAGTCTTAGCGCTGAATAATATTGGAAGACCCCCGCTGTGCCATGTTGCTGGATAATGATATCCCGGCATTGCTTCATCTTAGTATGTTTTTCTCTTTTGTTCTTGTTTATTCTTGTTTTTTGGTTGAAATACTTTTATTTATTTTTTTTCCCCACACAAGTTGGGCTTGTGCAATCAAACCCTGTTGTGAACTCAAAGATGAACACTTTTTTTTTCTTTTAAACTTGTCAGAAAGGCTTACATGGATATACTGTACATCTCTTCAATTGATTTGATTAAACATTTCTCAGCCATAAATAGTGACTTATGCAAACCGCAGGCCTCTCTTATTAACAGCCTGTCTGCATTTGCTGCACTGCACTGTAGATTATAGACTTTGCTTTGCCTTTCAGCCGGTGTCAGCTGGCTGGTAAACTCAAAACAGTTTACAGCAGAGCTAATAGATCTAGCCCCTTTTTAGATCTGAGGCTCTGTTCATAGACTGATTATATTGTGGACTGTGTTGACAGCTGCTGAATTGCTCTCACCTGTTGTGTGTTGCTCTCAAGCTGAACAAGTCCCCAAACAGGATTGTTGACACTCACACAATACGCCACGTCATTCAAGTGATTGATTCCGAGGAAATAGTTGTGTAGCTGTTCCAGAAACCTTTTTAATGTTTTCCCAATTATGTGGAAATCTGCTAGGGTGCTATCAAAGCACATGCCTGCTGTAACATGCATCCAACATCAGAATATACTGTGCATCTTTTTGTTTAAATTAAACCGTACAGGAATAATTAATGGAAACCTTTGGATTTTGTATACGTTTGTGCAGCTAGTAGATTGCATCAAAGTACAGTAGCTAATTCAGAGAAGATACAATGTGATTTTTGGCTGCAGGGTGAATACTATTTACTGTTGCTCTACATTATTCAAATGGCCTCCTTCTCTGAAGGGAGAAACAGCAGTCAGTTTTTCATTGCATGGAAAGCCGGTTACAACCACCCGCCACCACTTGACAGCTGAAGACAGCTCATTATAAGAAGACCGAAAACCCATGTTTGATGTTTCTACTTAGTGAGGGAGGCACAGCTATATCAAGCTATCCCTCGCAGGCTTTTCCTTTATAAGGAAATACTGTCTCCAACTGGTTGGGATTTGATATGCCTGTAGTTGCAGATGATGAGAGAACTGAATTGGAGTAAATGTATAGACAGTGCACTCAGAAACAGTCTGAACAGTTGCTGTGTGTTCATGTTTATGTGATAATGTCTGTGTATATTGAATGAAACAAGATAGATAGATACATACATAGATAGACACTTTATGAGAGCGAGATTGTAAGGTATGTAATATATAGGCTGTTTGAGGTGAGACAGATTTATGTATGCGGGCACACAGATGCCTGGTAAATGGTAGACAACCAAGGTAAATAGCAGCGAGCCCCTCTGAGTGTCTCCTTATACACATCTGTCCTCCAGATTTCCCCAGTTCTGTAATAGCCATCTCCCTGCACACCGCTCCACTCCTCTGGTAACTTCAGCCATTAGTCCTTCAAAACGGAAACAAATTTAAACATCTCCACTTCGTTCCCTCTCCACTGGACTTCTCCAGGTATGAAAGTTATTACCATGTCACACTTTAAAGGGTTGAAGCAACCTTGGGAAAAAATGCTGAAGTAGGTCTTGAAGAGAGAGAGAGAGAGAGAAAAATCTTAATAGGCAAGCCAGCTGAACAGAATGCACACACAGACGCCACAGCCAAATTCAGCTTCGGTGCCAGCAATGAACATCTTTACTACTCATGCATGTTTGTAGTTTTCTTGATACTAAAAGTCACATAATTTTTTTTATTGTATTTCTATAATGTCGCCTCTCTACATTAAAAATTACTGAAGTGCTGGAGAGGCCACTGGCTTGGAGCCTCTCTCCCTTGGCCATTCATTTTACTCTCACTATAACAAATTGCATTTCATGTGGTTCCTCTACACTTTATGGGACCAGAATCAAGGTGAAATTGTAGTTGCTGAGCCTGACTTCCGATATGAAAGCGTAAAATCTCAACATTCATGGTGAATATCAGATCACTGCTGTATTAAATGGTATTGGTCTTTAATTGTGATTGCACCCACCGACACATGATTTAGTAACCGCTGGCATGAATGCATAAATTCAGTAATCATCCATATCATCCATATTCATGGTCTTGTTAATTTATTTACATTAATGTGCATCCATAGTTACGATCCTGCTGGACGCATGTACCAGTTTAGTTGATAAATAGGGGCATTCTGTCGTCGGCCATGATTATGTTCCCGTTTCTGATGATTGCTTATGTGTATCTGTGGTGTTTCTTATGTTTTTTGACTTTCTATGTATGCCTATTCAAGAATTTTTTAAACAGAGCCATCAAACTGTCGAAATAATCCACGACCTTGACCCAGAAGGGCTCAGGCGCTCGTGGACCCCGAGACGGTTGTATTTGACCGACTCCCTTTATTTGCCTCTGATTATAATTGCGATTCTGCTCTGCCTCCTTGCAGCATGAGGTAATTGCAGTGTCCGAGAAGGTGATTGTGCGGTTGGAGGACCTGGTGAAGTGGACGGTACCGGACTTCTCAGGATGGGCCCATGGGCTGAAGGCCGAACCCCTCAAACCCTCTGTGGTCCGGGAGCTGGGGACCAACGGGAGGCGGGAGGCCCTCCACCGATACCGAGAGAGCACCCTGACCAGCGGACTCAACTTCAGGGACATCCAGAGGGAGAGGGCACAGCTAGGTGAGGACCTGCAACAGTTAGAGCCAAGCGATATATTGATACTATATCAGTTTTGTGATAAGAGACTAATCCTAATATCGTGATATGGCATTAGAGTTGTCTTTTCCTGGTTTTAAAGGCATTACACTAAAGGAAGGCAACTTTCTGAACTTATTGACGGTTTTAGCTTTTTCATTATTTGTCTCTACCTACTTGGTCATCATATCCACATTACTAATTTATTTTTTCTATATCTTGTAAGCATTTATAAGCAATATTGTCACAATATCCTTATCAAGATATTCAGCCAAAGATCACCTAGCCCTAGCAGCATTATTTTTTTTTCTGTTGTTGCGGCATTTCTGTTTACAAGGTAGTTTACAAAGCCACCAGGACACTACAACACCTCCGGTCTCTTGGCTGCCGATTTGATTGTTCATGTACTTCCTCTACCAGAGCTGAGTTCATGTTTATTGTCCTTTGGTTGGTTTAACAAGCATTGTCTTGACTGGAGTAATTCATCAGTTTGTGGTTGGAATTCTTCCCATTATAATGAGCTGAGAATAACACTAATAGAAGCAAGCTAGAGGTAATGGCAGCCTGTTTGCCAGCGCATTACCATAACACAGAATTACAACTCTGTTTTCTTAGTGTACGACAAGAACAAGACAACACTGCAAAAAAAAAAAAAAAAAAAAAAAAATCACATAATTCGGCATCAGTCTCTCGTTGTATTTAAATAACTGAGTCATATCAAACTGCAATCCGCTGCATCTCATACCTCTAACACCTTCATATCCGTCTGTTCAGATTATAATTGGGTGCATATCTCAGTGGCTTTAAGGATCATCATTATGTGTATCTGAATGGCTTCCTCGGTTGTCTGGTGTATTCATCATATGCATGGTGCCATTAAGTGTCAGTGAGATGTTTGATTCTAGCGTTGGGCTGGGGTTTCACTACTGCATTAACCATGAATCAGCCCCAACATAAAGCTGCATGTCTTTCTGGATGACTCATCCGAAGCCAATAGGAAACTCTGGTATTTGAGCCGAAGAATCAGAAAGAACATAATGTTCCCTTTGAAGCTGTTTTCCAGTTATTTGCCTCCCTTTCACATGGCTGTGATGTAATGCCTAATGCTGATTATAATGGTATAATGTAGCTTAGCCAGCATCTCATGCTAAAATACAGCCGCAATTACAATGCATCTGCTCGGGTTATGAGCCTGAATCCTGGCTCCCTTAGCCAAAATTTTAGCCTTATTCCCTCAAACGATCCTCCATAATTCATTTTTATTAATCATTAGAAGTCTAAAGCCTGTGTGAAAGTGAAAATGCAATCGGCTTAAAAAATGAGCAGCCTATTCTCTGTAGAACAGGGTAGTTTATTGATGACTCTGGTATTTGTTCGCTGCTTGGATCTTCCAGGAAGAGGAGCTGTTGTGTGTTTCTGTGTCTGAGAGCTGCGCTGCCCTTGAATACACCCTGGACATTGTTAGAATCTCATACGCAAAGAGAACAAGGAGATCAATAATGGACGCTTTGTCGTTCTACTATTCCACGAATCGATACAGTTTGATTGTGCCTGCGTCCTTTTGTGTGTGTGTGTGTGTGTGTGTGCGTGCGTGTGTGATTTTGATTGCTTGGCTTCATAAATGGATGTGTCAGCCTGCTTCTTAAATGATATTATGTTCCATATCATGGCTATCTATAAATGTGCCGTATACTAGAGAGTTTATAGATTTTTAGCTGTTGTCAGTGTAATGACCTGGCGATGACGCTGTTGTTTCTAAGGCGCTAGTGTGTGAGTGTGTGAGTGTGTGTGTGTGTGTGTGTGTGTGTGTGTGTGTATGTTGCTAATGAGCAGAGCTGTCATTAATGACTCCATCAGGCTGTTTCTAAATGCACTTGTCACTCCGATGGGACACTCCGCCAGAGAATCTGCCCACTCAGCAGAACCAGCTCAGGCTCTGGCAGGGCACCAGATACACAAACCGCACACACGCGCATACACACACACACTCACACACACACACACACACACTCACAAATTCCCACTACGTACCAACAATCAGTGGTGTGCATTCACTTATCCATTTGTTTGTTTGTTCACTACCTCTGTGTCGTGTGTCTGTTGTTGATAATCTAACAATATGAGTGGGGTAGAGTTTAAAAAGAGAGAGAGCGTGAGAGAGAGAGAGAGAGAGAGAGAGAGAGAGAGTTTCATCAAGGGAATGCATGTTAGTGTGAGCAAGGGCTTGCATAGAAGTTTGAAATACGCCACTGCACTGCTGCCGACTGTTGAAATGAAATATTAATATTATAAGAGCAGATATAAAAGTGCCCTTTTAGCTTTCTATGGCTGGAAGTCTCATGCTTTGTTTGGTCATTGATTAGACTGACTTTGATTTATTATGATACAATTCTGTGTTTCTTTCGGGATTGTATTTGTACACCAAAGAGCCTGAAGAGCCTGCCTGCGGTATAACCTGAATGATGTATTTGCCGATTGTTATTCCCAGGCTGATCTGTAACTATGTCAGAGGAATTGGATTGTTCCCCATAACAGGATACTGCAGCAGTACCACGGCCTGCACAGAAAAACCATTGTGAGCTAAAGAGCAATAAAGTGTGCCGTTGTTATCGAGGGAAACTTTTTTTTGTTATTTTTCCAAGTGCGTATCCTAACTTTTCCTGGCATGCTGCCAATGTGAATTAAGTGCACTGTTATGCATTTGTCTCACAGGCAACAGATGAAAAATGCTGCAAGACAAATTTGTCTTGACTAGCAGAATCACAGGGGTAGTGTTCTTGATCTACATTACACTGAGTGTCACAGTTTGGCAAGTAAGCAAAGCCCTTTTCTTTCCCCAGAAAAGCATGAGGGCTGAAACTGAAGATGCTTGCACAAAGTAAAGGAATTAAACTGTGAAAAACAAGTGACCTTTCCTGTTATCCTGCAGCATCGAGCACTGCGATCCTTTTAAAACTGCGAGGCAGAGAGACGATTGGTATCATAATTCAGATGCCATCTTGGGAGAAGCGACGCAGTGTTTCAGAGGCCGGCTGACCTGGCATGTGAGGGGTTTGAGAATGATGCAGCTGTCACCACGAACTGTGGGTCTATAAAACCGAAATGAAAACCAAAACAAAACAACTGACATCAGCAGCAATGGTAACTTAATTCCAGAGAATTAAAGCAATGAATTGTATCCATTTTTTTATGAATTATCTTTTTTTTTCTACAGCACTTACTTAATTTATAATATAATTCATTTAATCAGATGATGCAGGCTGTTCACTCAATTTGTTTTATATTGGAGTGAGCATTAAGGCTTCTTTTTACAGTGCAATCCACCAAGGATGGCTTGCCAAGGAAGTTTACATTCTGTCCCTCTATCTCTCCCCAGAGGACTGGCCTGATTTTTTTTTTTTTTCTTCTTCTTTGCTGCCTGACGAAATTGGTTTCTGGTCGTATACTACGAGGCCGGGCATTGGAGAGCTGTATCTGCTGATACAGTTTGTTGGTTTGTACTGGGAGAAACAGAGCTGTAGAAGAAAAAAAAAAAAAACCCACAAAGGACGGTCCTTGCTCACAAAATAGCTCAATAGGCTTTCTGTCTTGTCTTTCTTCAATCAAAGCCCTCAGTCAGGGAGCCAGTGAGCAGATTCTGAGTTCAAATGATGGGGAGGATTATACAAGGTCAGAGCTTGTGACTCCTGCATTCAAAGAACAGAGATGGTGTGCCTGATTCCTGCGCTCACCTATCGTCTGGAGCTGGTTCATCCCTCAGTATTTTGAAGGATCATGTGATTCTCTGGGGCAAACAAAGCAACAGTCAAGCAGAAAAATAACCATTCCAGCTAAAAAAAAATACACATCTACTGTTGTGTGCTTGAGATGATATACACGGTTTGCATTATATAAGCCAACACTGTTGCATTACAGTTACCTAATACTTCACTTGACGTGATCAGAGCTAAAATTACAGTGATTTGGCTCAAAGATGCAGCAGGCCAGTTATATCATTGCATTTCAAGATGCTTTAGTGCCTCGTCCACTTGGGGATGGAAGCACTGTATTTCCCTCTGATGCAACGTCTGATCTGTATGCCAGTCTTGGCACATACGCCGAGTTGATATCCGACAATATTTCAGTCGGAACATTTCAATTTGATGTAGAGGGTAGATTCTGTCCCTTTTCAGAGGTCTGTTCAGAGTGTTACAGAATGTTTATGCGGGTAGAGACTGGTGATAAGGAAACAGACAGATGCTGTCCTCTCATGGTTGATTTGTCTTGGTGACAATACAGAACGATATTCGGGACTAAAATGCTTTATGTTTCGACTGCGACGTGGGAAGGAATAGGCAGTTTCTTGGAACAGATAAAGGGGAACGTGCTGCGGCGTTACGAGAATAACATTGTGTTGTGACTCTGAGAAGAGAGAGCATCCTGGGCTTTGTGAAACACGCTGCACCCGTGCTCTGTTCAAATATTGGGCAGATTGTATCATTTGCACTTGTTTGCTTTCCACCCTCAGACATATTTGCCTCCCGTCTGCGATTTCCACAGAACTAATTCTAGAAACTGTCCAAAATCCCTTTTGAAGTAATTTAATGGAGTGTTTGTATTGATTATGTGCCTCTCTGCCACCCCCCTCCTCCTCCCTCTCTGGTGGTTTTTTCTTTTTTTTGGTGGGGGGGGGGGTAGGAATTTATGGTAGTATCTTCTTCATTATGCTCAGACCTGTAGGAGAGAGAATCACAAGCTGTTTTTCCTCACTGATCTGCTCATATCATTAATTCCCTTCTGACTGGGGCCTGGCCGGAAGCCAGAGAATTCTAAATCTGTAAGCAGTAAATTGTGTGGCGGGGTGGAAAAATCTATTAGATGTTTGAGCATGCCTCGAATTTGAATGGGGGTGCGATAGAGAGAGAGAGAGAGACAGAGAGAGAGACAGCGAGAGAGAGAGAGAGAGAGGTTGGGGGGGTGGGGGGCGGGCACCCAACACCCAAGCCATATCCTGTTATGGCTCACATTGTAATCAAATTCAGCTTCCTCGGATAGCTATATTCATTAATAATTTGTGTTATTTTATTTCTGGAATGTCACATAATGTGTTTTTCGACTGCATGTGGGAGGGGTTTAGTGGCGTAGGGAGCCGCCGGACGGTTAAACAATGAGAACGGCCTCAGAGGAAATGAAGAGCTCTGTCTCTCCATTAGCGGGGTCTGAAACAACAGTTCTGTCTCTCCTCTCTCCATTAGTCAGGTCTGGAACAACAGAGATGCTGCTGATGTGACCTCTGCCAGACATCTTAAATACAGAGAAAAGGAAAGAGTTTCTTTCATAATAGCGCGCATGTCTCTCACAAACATTTCCTGATCTATTTGTTCTGCATTCAGTGATTTGTTTTTTTTTCTTTTTTTTCTTTTTTTTCTTTTTCCATATCAAAAGCATTGAAATCATACGGATCACGAGGTCTTATCTGAGCGAAGTGTATTGATTTGGGAACATTCACTGCGTCTTTTGTTAAACAAATTGCCTGCCAGTTCCAGTTATACTATGACTCATACTTAAGTGTTACCCAACCACCAGCCTTTCAGGAGAGATTTCTGTATTCATCTTTGTCAAAATGATGTTCATTTTAAGCATTACAGCAACATAAATATTTCAGCGCAGAATTGGTTTTCATACATCTCTCTCCTCATCTGATATATTTCGACTGGTATTGCTTTCCGCGGCAGAGGCTCGCAGCTTCACAGATTTCACATTCTGCTTTCAGATAGATAGATATGGATAGATAAGTGTGGCTGTGCTGCTCAGTAGGCATATTAGGCATCACAGATTTTACGTTTGATAACTCTGCATATTTTATGAGCACACCAGTCCATCTGCTTTATGAATGCGTATAAAGCTGTCCTTTTCTGGAGGCCTTGTTGGATGAATCAAAAAGAGTGATAACTGTGCCACTGACTTGCAAGTCAAAATTCAATCAAATCGCCTGTGAGAAAAAACACACACAAAGGGGGGAAATTGCATGGTGGGAGGAATATGAGCGGCATGCGTTTAACTATTTTTGATAAGGCTATGTGAACAAAATTCATGTTATTGTGCTGTCTCCATTATCTTTGACAGTTTAATCTTGATTTGCGGACATAAGCAAGTCTCAGTTTTAGCTGAAGCTGCTCTAAATAGATGATTTGCTTTGCGGCTATACCCAGGGTGATTTTTACAGGAGTGCGCCGGCATATTCTCTGGCTCATAAATGTTGGGATTACTATCAGAGAAAGTTAATTTTGATTAAATCAAACAGACATCAAATGAGTTCGTAGCGAGATTCCCCTTTAATGTCAGTGTGGCGGATCCTGTAGTCTCTTGATAATATCACAGGCTACAATTTTAGTTTAGTCTTCTGTCTTTGGATTTGTGTTCAGGAAAGTTAGAATAACATGAATTCTTTGTCAAGGTGAGTTGCATTGCAGTGGGAAATTGGAACAGATGGACTGAGACATGAAATAAACATTTAAGTCTACCTTACAAAAGTGTAACATCAGCCAGCTCTGAACCAAGGTGGAAAAAAATCGTTGTGGCCAGTGATCACAGATCAGATTCTTAACATCCATTTAATATCTGCCATAATCTATATGGCAGAACTAAGGCCAGAGCGTCAGCGAGCCAGACTGTATTGAAGATCGACTTATAGCCCTGTAGAAATAACAGTGTTCGTTTCACAGCGCAGAGGTAATGCATTTTTCCCGCAGTGAAAGGTAATTGCAAAGGGGCTTTGATAGATTCCAGACCTTTGTGGGAGCAGTGTACATAAAGTGTGTCTACGTGCATGTGTGTGTGTGTGTGTGCTCACGCATATTTGCCTATGCACATCACCGCTCATAATACTTTTATTAAGCAAAAAAAAAAGCACCTACAAATGACATAATTTGTATTTGTAAAATACCGTGGCTCAGATGGCGCAGTATATTTTGGTTTCTGTGATTTATTAAGTGCCAGAGCAGCTGGAGGGAGCGCCGCGGCTGAAAACAATAGATCATTGATGACTCTCTGTCCTCTTTCCCAACCTGTCAGTCCATTTCCTTGTTATGTGCTGGCCTGAGGAGTGCTTGGCAGAATGAAAGCCGTTTACCCAGTCTTGTTATTTTCCTGGATTTGATCTCAGTCATAATTTAACAAAAGCTGACGATTCCTTTTGACACGTCAAAGAGCCATGTTCAGAGTTAAGAACAGCTTCGTCACAGAAATGCTCCCTGTGTCCTGCTGTAGATGTCATTTTCATTTATCTTGGTGAGGAATTATTTGACATGTCAAAGACAGAACATAGATAAAGCTCACAGAGGTCTCGGTAAATAAATTTGAAGTTCCCGTTCGTCGGAGAGGTTTTAACAGTGGCCGGTGTTAGACTGTATTTAGATAAACACTGTAAATAGCTGGCAAAAGATTTGTGCGTATGGCCGTTTGTTTGATCCACAACATTCCAGTCTCCTCAAAGGGATTTGTTGGTGACCGAGCTGGAGGGCTTCCAAGGAAGATCATTGTGGCCTGCAAAGGCAACAGTTGTGAGGGTTGTTGTTTTTGTTTGCGTGCCATTTGAATGTGTAATCACAACTAATTTCACAGCGACGTATGCATGAGGAAATCCTGCAGTTAGCATTTCAGGGGTTTACTTTTCTATCTTCAACGCCGCTTTATATCCATGACAGCCACACAAACAAGAAATCTGAAACAGATGGCAGTGGTTTTTTAATGACATATTGCTATCTCTAAACTCTCCCTCTAAGCCACAGTCTAAAACATATCCCCTTGGGGAGCGTGCCAGCTCTAGTTGTTATCATACACAGCTAATGTCACTCTTTTCTTTGCCACATTGTCAAGTCCTCCAGCTAAATAAATCCGATGTAAATTGAGTATTGTGCTGGATGTAATTATTGAAAAGGGTTCCAGTTGGCTTAACTCTACGGGCTGTTTATTTAAAGCCTTCCTCCTCCATACAGATCTGATGATAGGGGGAGAGAGAGAGAGAGAGAGAGAGAAAGAGAGAGAGAGGGGGGGGGAGAAAGAGAGGTTCTTATATAATGACAGGAATTCACAATGGAGCCATGCTGAATGACAGCCCACCCCCCCGAAACACCACCAACCCCCCCACCCCCCACACACCCCCTCCCCTTCTCTCTCATTACAGTTTTACCATCGGGAAACATGCCTGTCCCAAATAGCCCCCAGTGTTATTCTTTCCTCCTCCAGCCCCCCCACCTCACCCCCCGCTCCTCTTACTTTTTTTGCTTCATTCTTTCACAGAAAACATATTAAATCATGTTTTCTTTTACACAGTATAGGTCTACGCCCTGAGAACTAAGTCTAGGTTGATAATAGGGGCCGTCTTTGAGGAAATACACACGGCAACTTTGATCTGGAATGACATGTAATTCCTTGCCTGACCCAATTCCCTATCTCCTGATAAGATGTTTTTTTTTCTCCCCCCCCCAACCCCTCCCTCCCTCTCTCTTTCGCTGTAACCTTCCCGCAGAATTCACTCAAATGGGAACTCGCTGTCCCATTAAAGATACATTTAAAGCCAAACATGTCATCCATTTCATTCTGCAGGAGGATATGTTAGGGGGAAAATGCTGTCTACTAGAGGCTAAGCTGAGGAAACTGTCTATGCACGCCTGTCTCTCTTTCTCTCTCTCTCTCTCTTTCTCTCTCCCTGTGACAACCTCTGAGATCCCTGATCACAGCTGCTCAATTGAGTTTGTGTCGGACAGGGCTGCGTGACAAATGAGAGTGGCCGTCATAGCAGATAGAGTATCATCACCTTGGTGTAAAAGCTTTTAGGCTCGGTGGTGGAGAGGGAAAGAGACATGGAGAGGGTTTTTCTCCCTCTCCTTTCAGTCATTTGTGTAGTCAAGAGGCGGCTAAATTTCTGCAACCAAAGCTGTGATACTTGATTAAATTTGCTCCCTGTGGTATTTGCACATTTCAGTTCTTGCAGAGCAGCTTGTTTTTACTCTCGGAATTGACTGCGCCAAAAGTGGATTGACCCCTAAACCCAGCAGTAGTCTTTCATTAGTCAGGATGGAGCTGGAGAGCAGACAGCGAACAGTGTTTAGGGCCAATCCATCACAACACAATAGGAGATCAACATGTTGACTGTCAGTCCTTGCTCTTCACAAACCTCTCCTTCTCATCCGCTGCCACAGTTCGCGCTTCTCAGACCTGTAAGCCCCCGTAGTAATCATGATTTCAGCTCTCCTTCACAATTAATGTGATAGTTTTGAGGAGCCAAAGCTATAATTTCATCTCGGCATGAAAGGGGCCCTTTGGAGCGCGAGGCCCCTGTTGTTTTTGGTAGTCAAAAGAAGCAATTTGGGGTTTTTGACGAGGAGCCCCTCTGAATAATTCCATCATGTATTACAGGACCTATTAAATGCAAACTTTTCAATCTGGCAATCAATAAGGCAGGCAGCTTACCCTGGCCCCGTGCCAGACGCATTAGGGCTGCTAGCGATGGTTGCTAGGGAGCTGAGCCTGCTCGGGGGAAAGAATGTTTAATGTAATAGAATCACATAAATCAACTGAAGGAAAGTGCTTGTGTTGTTTTTTCCCCCGCGTCTTCTCTTCTCTTCTCTTCTCTTCTCTTCTCTTCTCTTCTCTTCTCTTCTCTTCTCTCTTCAAGTGAAACCATTTAATATGGGTGTGTGTTTTTCAAAATATGGTGTGGCCATTTTTTTCCTCCTCTGTCAACCACAAGAACATCTGGGATGGAATTAAGCCGAGGGTAGTTGAAATTTGTGTGTGTGTGTGTGTGTGTGTGCGCACAAGTGTATCAGTGTGTGTGTGCCAGTGCACTTGTTTTTGTATGCATCGCTGTGTGTCCTCAATCCTTGTGCTGCACACTTGAATAAATTGAGGTGAAAATTATATAAACGTTTCTTTTTTTCCTTTTTTGTCACAGGCCACTGCCCCACCCCGCTCAAATGAATGAGGCACTTTAGTGCTTTACTATAATTAAGAACAGGAGCCAACATGCACAGAGGGCTCTCTTTCTCTCTCCTTCTGTATTACTCTCTTTCTCTCTCTCTCTCCCTCTCTCCCTCTCTCTCTTCCTCTCTCTCCCTCTCTCTCTGCCCTCTGTACAGTTTCAATAGAACATTTCCTCTGGGTGTTAGTGCCCTTTTGTGAGAATATGATTCCCTTTGAAGAGTTAGCACACAGACATGCCTTGTGAATGTAAAAGCCCGATATCTCTTAAGGGCTGTGTGTGAATTTGCGTGTGCACGCTGGTGTGTGTGTGTGTGTGTGTGTGTGTGTGGGTCTGTGTGTGAGCGCAGCTTGCAGCTGATATCATGAGCAGAGGAAAGGCGAGTCAGTGCCTGTAAGTGATGCGATATTGATGACTGACGGCCACTGAGTCATTTGCAACACAGATGTTATGTTATGTAGCTCCATTACCAATGTGAAAAATGAATCAGATTTATTACTCCATTTTGAACCAAATAATCTCCGTGTTAGTGACATACTGTGTGATCACTTGCTGTTGTTTTTATTTCAATGTGGTGATTTATGATGAGCATCTTATGCATGATTAATGCTTTTTTTGGGTAACAGCACTGGCTAGCATGCAATTAGCAAATTGTTATAGCACATTTTTTTGACAGTCAGATAGTGTAATCATTCACAGATTTATCAAGCGATGAATCATGCAAATGAAATTAATTTGTTTCATTGTTTGTTTCATTTTCTCTTCATAGGAAACACAAGGTCGCCGTTAGTGAAAATGCAATTTCATTCCCCCCCCCACACACACATCATTTCCATTTGGTGTCACTGACAGATGCTGTTCCCTTTTTATTTGGTCAGGTTTCAATAACATGAAACCAATAGCCAGATCGGGCGCCTGCTGCTGCTTATATAGCCCCCTCTCAGTGTCATGTCCCCTCATTGAGAAGTGTGGATGCAGCAGGAGTGCGCCAGAGAGAGCGAAACAGAGAGGGGGGGGAGAGGGAGAGAGGGAGGCGGATGAATCAGAGATGTGTTATATATTATGAGAGGAGGCTAAATGGAAACAGGGCAACCTCTGAGATCAATACAGCGCACAGAAGCAGAAAGCCTGGAGGATGGATGGAGAATACCAAACGAGAATCTTCTCCTCTCTCAGGTCACCCTCTCTCTTTCTCCCGTCTCCGTTCTCTGATTCTGTCTTTTCTCTCCTTCCCTCCTCTCCCCTTAGTGCATTACTCTCTGCCTGTTTTCAAGGTTTTTTTGGACTTGTTTTGGTGTAACTGCTCCAGTAAAAAAAAAAAAAAAATCAAATATGAAAGTGACATTATTGGCTCTGGGTTACATGCACTGCCATTTCTCGCCAACCCCACAAAAGCAGCAGGGGGATCCAGTAAATTCCTTGGCCGGGCAGATAATGTGGAAATGTTGACAACAGCAAATTTGAGCTGAGTGAGTGATTTAAGAGGTAGAGCGGGTGACAGATAGCATGAGAGTAATGGTTTTCAGCTTTTCCCCGCGTGTGTGTGACACAGAGCTAGCTATGAGCACACTTGCCGGAACAGATCTTGTCAGAGCCTGTGGTCAGTCTGAGTGTTGTTTTTTGTTTGTTTTTTTGAGCTCGGGTGAATGTAACGAAACAGTTTACACGAATCACATTGATTACCTTTCCTTTCAGCCGGTGGAGATCTAGCTTTTAACTTTCAGCGGCCTTGATATTACAGCTCGATTTATTCTCCGCTCGGGTAACTGGTGCACAAGTACCACAATAAAAGGGAAGAGATCTCGGAAATACAGCAACCTTTTTCCTGGAGGGGGCCTCGCCTCTTAAGATTCAGCGCTATCAGTGATATTTATCCTAACATTGCAACAGCTATTCATCCAGCAGAGCAGCAGCTTGAACTGCAGCTAATGAGTTTCATAGTTGAATGCGGCATTTCTGAGACTTCTATTAGACTTGTAATTTATCAAACTTGTTATAGACAGACCTGCAACCGAACAGAGATGTTATTCTCCCGATGTAATTACACACGCAATGTTCTTTTCATATATTTTCTTCTGATGTAATACAGTGTCCAGCAAGAGCTTATGTCCTCATCATGTGAATTCTCACTCCTGTCTCTCCCCATGCAGACTCTTCCTTCCCCTTACTGGACCTGTTTCCTGTTAAGGAAAGACCTAGTTTACTTAAACATTTCCCCCCCACCAATGTCAGATCCATCCTGTGCAGTACATAAAATAAATGTATCTGCCCTGGAATTTTGTCGTGCTCATGAATCAAAGATTGTGCACGTGTATTTATGTTGGATTTTACTGTACTGGAATAGATGACGCATTTGATTTTTTTTTTTACCTAAAGATTGTGCCTGCACTGCAAAAGCCCGCTGAAGCTGCACCGTGCTACTCAGAATTTCATTTTTCATTGCATTTGTGGGTATAAGACAGAGATACTGCAGGATAGAGGGCTTCGCTGCTGTACTAGAGTTTTTACTTCTTTCTTTGATTGATAAGCATACAATACTGCAACTTCATGGTGTTGCTGAACGCTATACGGGAGCAAACGAGACTACCCCACTGTAACCTCTTATTTTGTGCGCTATGTCTACTTTTCTCTCCGTCCCAAATTAAAGAGGCGCTCGAGAAAGAGTCACATTTCTAGCTGCTTTGGTGAGGGTATGCATGTGTTTTTTTTTTGTCTTAAGACAGCCAGAAGATACAGTTCTCGTCGAGTTCAACTCTATTTCTTTTGTATTGCCTCTATTTTGTCCCTCGGGTCACGTTTCATAATACAGCACAATCACACCGAGCGCCATCAGCCACGCGGCGCCTCACACAACAGTCACTTAAGGTCAACTTTGGTCAAAACGATATCTGCAGTTCTTACAATATTTTTCTATGAATGAAGAAAGGAAGAGAAAAAAACAGAGACCCAGGGATGCCTTGACAGTGATGTGTAACTGCTCCAGGCCATACCACTATTTACACTGAGATTCAGCTCCTGGTATATATATTTTTTTTAAACATTCCTGTTTTTTATTTTTTAAAAAGCATTTTCAAGATGTATGTGTGGAGAGCGTCTCACAGTTGGCAGCCGCAGTGCTCGTGGCTGTACCTTCTAGTTTACTCTGGCAGCTACAAAACAAGAAAGGAGCAGCTTACAAGAAAAGATGTCGTTTGTGGTCATTTAGCAACAGCGGTAGCCACGGTTTCTGTCCGGAAAACTGAAAAAAAGAAACAAATCACTGTCCTGAAACACAAACAACTTTAAGAAGGAGATAAATAACTTTAAAACTGTAGCATCATAGCGTTGTGTGAGCTAGCCCTTTGCTAAGCCTTTTGCAAAGAGTTTTTTTAATATATGAGAGCATTTTCCTAACATGTAGAATATAATTTTTTGTTTATTATGTGGTAATTATTTGTTGTAAGTAATTTAAAGCTTCACAATCCAAGTAGCTACTGAGACACACCCGTAATTGTACTTTATGTTCTCTTTAGCGACCACGGTTATTGTTGAACTTCACTCTGACAGCAACAGCACCGGAGCGCTCAAAATCAATACAAATTTTACATTTTGACATAAAATCCCTCTTGTGCAGCTCATGCAGTACATGATAAGGGCCGTCCAGGCGTCAAGCAAAGCTAATTCCAGCAACGATCCGTGATGGATTTCATTCTTTGGTGTGAAAAGTCACTCGCACTTAATTTAGGATGGGAGTGAATGATATTTTCCAATCTTTTCCCTGATCTGAACCCAACCCAAAGGCATAAATTTGCTCAGCCTTTTGCACCCCAAAATGCCAGAAGACCCACATCGTTAATTAAATTACCGCAAGAAGAAAAAAAGAAATCTAAAGGGAAACCTGCAATAGTTTTTTTAGCGGAGTGATGTGATTGATGCCATTTGTAAGGGATTCCAAGCTTACGATTGATGCTCCGTTCAATATATGCCGATATATAATAGTGTGCTATATTTACTGTACGCTGCACCTGCTTTACTAAATAATGAGCGCTGCATTGAAGAGCGGTTGTAACGTCAGCTGTCCTGTGGAGCATTATGGCCCTGACACCATTGTAGTTATGAGGTCAGGAGCTTTACAACGCGTTCTCAAAATAATCTGCCGCACCACAGCTGTTTGATCAACACACTGTACTGCCGCCCCTAGAGGACCGAGAGAATGAGGGGGTGAGAGAGAGAGAGAGAGGGAGGGAGAGGCGAGAGAGAAAATAGAAGAGAGAGAGAAAAAGATCCTGAGAGAGGAGAGGGGAGGAAGAGAGAGAAACAAATTGCATAATGTTCTCTCAATGTCTTCCAGCTCTCCAGTGATAGAGCCGGGGCCCCAACCAATTAGAATGCTTACGTAAAGATAAGGACGTCCTTTATTTGGAAAGGTCGGGCTTTATGAACAAAAGGAATTTAAAGTGTACGTACACTCAATGTACATCTCACGCGCACACACACACACACACACACACACACACACTTTACGGCGCCTTTGTACAGTTATTAATGCCCTGCGGCTCTCTCTCCAAATTGAATCTAATCAAGTGAAATGCTGTGAGGGTCCTCAGGAGAAAGAGCAGGTCTGACGGTGACCGCTTACAATAAAATCCCTGACATTTGGAAACAAAGCCCCCTGTACCTCTGAGCTGTAATTGCGCACGACAACCGCCGCAATCGTTGATAAATGTGTGGCGTAAGTGTGTGACTGTGAGGCTGTGTGTACGTGTTCACACATGCACGTATGCAAAAGCATGTGTGTGTGTGTGCATACATCTGTGTGCTGTTTTTCTGTGTAGACTGTATGTGCATGACTGTGTGTGTGTGCGTGTGTGTGTGTGTGTGTGTGTGTTGTAAGTTGTGTCACGCTGCTTGAATGGTTTTAATCTTCCCCTTTTGAAGTGGTAGTCATTGGAGTATAGTGTGGAGCTAATTACGCTGATTGTGCTGAATACAGCTGCTGTAAATATGTTATAAATGGTTGACCTTCCTCCACTGTTTCTTCTGCACAAATTTGATTAATGCTAACTGGCGCTGCTAAAAAAGAAGTGTCTTCAAACAGATCTGTTGCATCGGCCGTGTTGCCCCGGTAGGAACAAGGGGTGAAAGGCCAGCATTAGCCACACCATTAGCCACATCAGGTGTAGTAGCCATTCTAACCAGACGCTGCCATACATGTTTGTTCTGAAAAGCAGACAGCCTCTGCTTCTTCAGCTATAGAGACATGTTTTTCAAGCTTTTAGAAAACTGTTACAAGAGCATATGAATGCACTGCACTGAATGTTGGTTATTGACTGCAGCTCTCAATAGCAGTAAACACAACATCTATAGTAGGACAGTTTCATTTTATTGTGCCAGTGCAGTATACTGGTGTTCTTTGTACAATTTGAAATGATTGTGGTGTATTTTAGTCGGGTTTATTGTGTTAAAGTGACCTTCAAGACTAAAAGTACTGGATGTTGTGATTTGATATATGGATTCCTTATGGGACATAATACTGTATTATATCAAAACTAAGCCCTCATAGTGTTTATGACGGTGTATCAGTTTATATTATGTCTCTTATCACATATCATGTTAAATTATATTACAGCGCATCACAAAATATCCTTACTTGTGTATTTCTTTTTGATTTCCATCTTTATATTAAAGTTGTTACAGACAGTAAAACAAGATTGGTGAACTGCAACGTGTCTTCAAAATTCATAGTGTGTGTTGTATCGTGTTTTTTTTTTTTTTCTGTCAAATGATTTGATAACTCATTGTCTAGAGGGGTATAAAATAGATCCACCGTTTTTGATGGATTATAGAGTGTACTGTAACAAGGTCAGCAGTCAGGGAGCAATCCCGCCTGGCCAGACTGTGAATGACCACACACACACACACATACACACACACTGCCTGTGGGGAGAAACTCTTTCACACTTATTTCTCTAAAGCAATGCATCCGATGGAAAAAATTCCTCCAAGGATTTCTCGCGGCTCACCTCGAACTCGCTCGTTAAACAGTGTCGGTCTAAACGGCGAGCGTCCCGACTTTTCCTTGACATTTTATCTCTCTTACCACCACAAGAGCGCTTTCCAGACCTGCAGCCCAACAGCATTATTTAGTTGTTGGTTGAGATGTAATATTATTATTATTACCAAGAGGGGAGCGTGTCAGCCTGACTCAGAAAGTATTAAAGCCTTCACTGGACTGAAAGTTGTTCTTGAATCATGTTTTACATTACATTTTAAGGCAGTTCGCTGACAGTAAGCAGTAGCACAAATTTAAATTCCAAAATCACCAACATTACAGTTAACCCGTGGAAGCAGGGTCAGAACCACAGCGCCCTGGCAGCGGAGGTACAAAAATATTCTCGTGGCTTGAGAATGATCATGTATGAGAGACAATTACTGGTTAAAAAAATAACAACTGAGGAGAAAAGGGAAAACAGGTTTTTATTTTTTCACTATACTGTATCTTTTGCCCACACACAAGTTATCATGAAGCCTGATGTTGGCAAAAGTATCTACCAAATTAGCCTGTCTACATCACTCTGTTTCCTGAAATATCGTACTGTGCAGTACATCAAAATATGTGCCTATCATAGAGCGTTTTCTATGTTTCTTTATTGGTTTTTATTGCTGCAGTCTGTTATAATAAGACAATTAAAATAGGCAATGTTCGCCATTGGATAGATGTGAAGTTCTCTTCTTTTCTCCTCTCCTCTCCTCTTCTCAAGCTCCACTTGCCTGTCCTATAAAACTAACAAAGCTACCCTACTTTACAAATCTTTTCAACTCTGTTTCAGAAACAAAATGCCTTTATTGGTTTCTCCAAGTATTTTTTCTTGAATTTCCTGTTGCGGTTTCGACTTGGAATATCATCTCTGTGGACCTGCTGACTGAGTGCCTGTATTTCCTCTGTCTGCAGGCCAGGAGGAGGACGGCCGGAGGGTTTTGGTGCTGAGCTACCCCCAGTACTGCCGGTACCGCTCGATTCTCGCCCGGCTCAGGGAGCAGCCGTCCTCCCTGCTCACGGACCACACGGTGCTGGCGCTGGGCGGTATCGCCGCGCTGGGCGGGAACACGAGGATCCTGTACTGCCGGGACACCTTCGAACACCCCGCCTTGCTGCAGAACGAGAGCATCTGTGACGAGTTTGGTGAGTGTGGCGGTTGGACTTGCAGTACCACCAGACCGACAGGCTCAAATGTTGATTTACACCTGCAAACCAGTGACAGCATCAGCTCATCTGAAATTCCAACAACCGAAATATTGGCAGGTTGCTGTCAGTCCAAAGTATTTGAAGTGTTACATGTTAGCTTTACAGACACAACCTCTGCTGTCCTTAAGTCTGAATGTAAGCGCATGCTTAAATCTCATTTGTGCTGTATGGTTCTCCATCTGAACGATTCAATTATGGACTTTCAATTACGGCGACCGTTTATTTTAGTCTCCTTTTAGTGGTAAATGGGCAGTTTTGGCGCTATTGGGCCAGACCATTTGGTTCCATCAAGTCAAATCCCAGAGAAGTACTTGAATCCATTTAAAATTGTAATTTGTTCAAGGGCTGCCTGTCATAATGCAAGCCATTAAATGGTAGAGAAAAGGAGTTGTCATTTAGTGGTCCCCAAGCCAAATACATCGGACACCCTAAAATGCAGCAGGGCTTTTCTGTTCACGGCCCATTGGTATGTCTTTTAATGGGCTTAGGATTTCCAGCTGCACCTTATGTTTTGTCATGAAAAGATAATGGTAATTGTAGTGTAATTACTTAGTCACCGATGATGAGTTCCTACTCCAACTCAAAGCGACTTTTCTTTTAATTTACAAAATCGTCATAGCTGCAATTGTTTCTTTTGACGTGGATGTTGAGGGAGGATCATCCGATTGCAGGTGGTGGTTTAGCCTCAGATGCCACTCGGTTGCTTTTGTTTTAACCATCGATAGTCCAAACGAATTAGCTGTGTAGGCAGAATAGGCTCTCGATCGATGATCTTTTAGTCTAGTTAATTAAGGCTGAAGTGGGGAATCAGTGCAGTACTTCAGAGTTGGCCAACATTTGCTGCTGAGACTTTGAAAGGCACAGAGTGAAGTGGATGGTACCTCAGTTAGTTTGCTCCAAAGGGGCCGCTGTGTTTAGCAGCACGAGTGACCACCATTCAAACACCTTCGCCAGTCACACCTATGAAAAGCATTCTGTGGTTCAAGTGAGGAATTTTGAAGTGCTGGAACATGTCCCTGTGCCGCTCACAATACTTTCCCTGTAGCTTGTGAATGCGCACATTTTTACTGAACCTGAGCTGGGGCAAAACAAAGGAATAATGTGATTCATCTCTCTTTATATTTCCTCTCCTCGGTAGTTCAGTGTAGCTCAGTGGGGGTTTTGCGCAGCACCAATTTGACATTCACAGTAATGGCTCCTCTGGTCAAAAGTCATTGTTTTTCTTTTCCTGTAAATTTGCCAGTAGGTAATTGCATTTTTAAGAGAGCAGCAGAGGTGAGACCAGAAGGGAAAACGGTTATAGGCGTAGGAAAATAAGTTATGAATAGTAACGCTAACATCCTGTGGCTGCTGTTGCTCATTCACTTGGCTCAATAATGTCATTCCTTTGTGAGCCACATTTAAGCTAAGGTTTATTTTCAGAGCCTAAGGGAGTTCTACTTTTTTTTTTTGGAGTAAGGCAACAGGATTTCTAATGTTATTCACATGAAGGTTTAACCAGGTTAGAAGCACAGTTTTTATTCCTGCATGAATTACTGCTAGGTGACTGATTTGTTTCAAAACAACAGAGCTAGGTAATTGCCATCACTCACTGAGCACATATATCCTTAAATACATACACAGCTGGCGAGTAAAATTCTCTTTCCATTGACTCCTCGTGTAAAAGAAACCATAAACCACATATTAAATCCACCTTTATTAGGATAAATACCAGCACTGTGAATGAGAAGAAAGGCATAATAAGCAGCTGTGAAATAAAAGAAGTTAGAAATTGACCTGGGGACCCATTTTAGGGCTTTTTTCTGTGCTTCCCTCAATGCTAATTCTGACCTTTGGATTCAGCCAAATCTGCTGTGCAGCTCTAATAGCCGTCCTCTTGTCTAGGCTAATTCATGAAAGTGTGTCAGGCAACCTCAGGGGGTAGAGGAGACGAGAAGGCCAGGGAAGAAGGGGAAAAAAATGTGCTATTGCAGAGTTATGGCAAGCCCGATGTTGCAATATTGTGTGAAATGTAGCCATCAGTTCAAAGCCTGGCGGAAGTAAGTGATCGAATCCTAGGTGTGTGTATACTGATGTACAGAAAAAGGCACAGATAATGTTTTGGATCCCAGCATATCAGACGCCTGCACAATCTAATGCAATCCTATACAACTGTTGTGCCATAAAGTTTACTTTTCTGATGCCTGTAAAGCTCAGGTTTTCTTTTTGTCACAGTAATAGAGGTGTTCATTCAATTTCATGTTTGGCATTGAGCTCATAGTTAGTGCTGCTGTTGCACTGAACTGCATTTTATTGAGAGGTGTTTCCAATATTCTGTCCCCCATACGTATATAAATAGGGAGGACAAAAAATCGGAAACACCTCTCAATATAATGTAGTCCAGGACAAGACCTCTGCAAACTACAACCTCAATAATAAACGCAGAATTAATTTTACACATCATCGACAATGTCAACAAAAACTGAACGTTATAAACTTTTTTAAAAGGTAGAATTTATGGCAGAGCTGTTGCATTGACCTGCATTGGATTGCATGTATGTACTATGTATATACACATGCATTCGTTCTCCTCTTTTATTTCTGGGTTTCAAAGTAGGGATCACATCCTGAAAAATGACTTTCAGATCCTCAGTATTTGCACAGACTTTACAACTTGATCTAAGGTCACTCCTAATGCGGCCGCCGCATCCGTAATGAGAATGACACTGTTGTTTGGCTTACCCAACTCAATCCATATTCATGTTTTTCGTTAACGTCAGTATCTACGCCCTTGTTGTTGAATTGGCGTGAACCAAACGGTGTCTGCGTCAGTCACCGTATCTCCGGTCCTGTGATCCATATTCATGTTCAGCAGCGGCTGTCATCCCTGCCTTTGCTTCGCTCATGGGGAATGACACTGTTATTGTTTGTTATTATCATGCAGTGTCTGCCAGTGTGTATTGATTACACCCACACAGTTTTTTTGTCCCCAATTGTTTTGAGTGTAATTCTTACCAGGAGGGATGTGAAACTACTGTGGCAAAATGGCAGCAGATGGGAGTCGCTGTCACCGTGATTTGCAAACGATTTTGGCCAAGACCTTGTTGATTCCAGTATCCCTGCCAGCGTTGCGTTTTGTGTGGGAAACTCAAGTCCATGTTCCTATTGCATATATTACAGATTTTTAAAAATGAGTTGTTATATAAGTTAGCTACAAACTTGAGGAGAGTTTATATACTCTGCTGTAATGTCACTGGCATTTCCTGCACTGTTCTCCTGAGAGAAAGACAAAAAAAAAACAGTTTGAGTGGGCAAAGGCCTTTGAATCGCTGAGTGGCAGATGACAAGGTTTTGTTATCACTTGCCACGATACTGTTGAATATTACTCACATTCATTTGGCAGGGATATGGGCGCTGCAAAAGCAATAACGTAAACATTTGTAAGCTAGATACAGAGGTACGCTATGTGATATATTTCAGCAAAGAAGTAGAGTTCAGAGCTCATTCCTTCCTGACAGCTATTCATTTTGGGCATGTGTCAGGGAAAATTTTATGACCAGAATTCCTCTCATTTTCTCCGATTCTGGGGTGACATTCGCAAACTGCTGACCTCCCGTCCCCATCCCCACCTCCCCTCCTCTAGCCTTCACACCCGCTGTGTGCCCATCGCTTGAATCAACAGTATTTTGAAAGTTAGCGAGGCGGTCATTTAGGTGAAGCAGCTCTCTCTTTCTCGCTCTCTCTCTTCTTGCTCTTTCTCATTTGTCCTATATTCCCCGGGTCTCATTCCTTGGCGCAGAAACTATATATTTCATGTTCAGCTCAGCGTGTTTGTTTGAAATATCTCTCGCTCAGCGCTGGTTTGATTTTTATTAAAAAGAAACATTTTCAGTGGAATCCTTTGGAATCTGTTTTTGTAATCCTCTCGGGCAGGAGGAGGGAAAAAAAAAAGATTTATTACTTCAGTATATTAACGTTGTCCAGATGCAGTGATCATGAACAGCATTTTGGCTGAATTTGTTTGTGCTGTCTATGTATATATACGAATGTGTCTCTGCATATTTCAGTGTGTTGTATATGTGTGCGTGCATGCATGCTTTGTGTGTATGTGAAGTTAAACGGGGATGATGTTGGGATGGCTGCCCCAGTAAGGCCAAGATAAGAGTGGAGTATAAACACAGTGATAGAGGAAAGATTTCTTTTGTCTTCTCGCTGAAGCTGATAGTGATATCTGACAGAGACAGACAGAAGAGAGAAAGTATGGAAAAGAGAAGGAAGCGGGTAACCTGTTCCTCTAAAGGTAGCTTATATCTTTGAAATGACCCACACTTCCTGACTTGAGCGGGTTAGATGACCAGATGAGCGCATGATGTCATTGTTTCCAAAACTTAAACCGCTTTCTCTCCCCCTGTCCAAACATAAAATCAGATTACGCGAAATATGCATAGGCCAATATTGTCCCAGGACAGGCCCGTCTGTTAATGTAATAGGCAAATTGCTTGCTAAGCTCACGTTTTCCCATCTCCTCTGCAGATTTGTGTTAACCATCGGCCCATGCATTTTTTATTGTCCATATGGCATGGTATAGCGAGGGCCATAGAGGAGGAATTTAGAGGGGAAAAGAGAACATGTTGTTGCCATCGAATCAGATTTCATAATCAGGACATGTACCAGTTGAGCTGTTACATAAAAAATTAACTGAACATGTGCTGGAAGGCTTCAGCATATATTTAGCCGTGTCCTTTGTAAAAATCATGTTTTTACAGGAAATGAAAGATACATATTTTTACACTGCGAACAGGAATATCCTTCTCTTTGAAGGAGATTCAGGCGGCATATTGCCTCTGACATCTTGCTTAACAATATGTGACGAGTTCTGACATAAACATGTAGCAGGATCTGTTTTATTCATTTCTCTCATGTACTTCCTATGTACAAATAGTAACAAATCTATGGCCTGGTGCTGCTGTATTTTTACTGAAAGTGTTTTCGTTCCTCAGTAACAATGGCATTATCAGCTGCATTAGCATGACTTCTAGGCTGAATAAGGCATGATCTACCTTATTATTCCTCTTATGTCATCAGCAACACTGCAGAACCACAGATAGTGCATGGCTGCTTATCTATTTTTAGCAAACAGCACAGTGAGATAAATACGCATCTGGCCATAGGCAAGACGCTATTCAGTGGTCTGGACCTGTTATTTACAGTACAAAGTTTTTCTCAGAGGATTAGTGCTGATCTAGGATAATTGACTAGGAAAAGGTAAAGGAGCACTGTAAAGTTTGCTCTAGTTAGATTAACAGCAGCACCGGGTGATGTGGACAAAATCAAATATCACAATGTCTTGGACCAAATACCTTTATTTTGAAACTGTTATGATATTGTAGGGATGGCTATTGGTGCTTCCATAAGATGTTTACATACAAGAGATTTTTGATAAACGGTCATTAGCAACATGGATTTGATAGTCAAGCGGGTAGAGACAAATAGTAAAAAGGCTGAAACAGTCTGATGAATTTAGAAAATGACATCCCTTTCCTGTAATGTAGCCTTTAAAACCAGGTAAAAGACAGCACAATATTACCAAAATCCCACACAATATCCAGTCTCATATCACAGTGTCAATGTAACATTGATATATCATCCAACCCCAATTAAATTGATGAGAAAATTACCCAGGCTTACTAAAAAGTCTGAATTACTTAAGTCAGTAAGTGTTGAAAGCTCAATAGGATTGCTAAAAAAGCAACTTAATATCTTGAGTAAGAGTAAAAATTGTCTGTGCAAAGATAAAATGTTGAACTGTAATTTTCACTGTCATTGTAAATAAGTTGATGAGTCATTATCAGCTCAAGGCTCTGAGGTGGTTATGAATGCAGTGTAAAAGTACAGTTTGATATGTATTCAGAAGGGTTGTGTAATTCTAAACTCTTGACTGTTGCCACCTCAGCTGACCGGGCCGCCTTGACCCGCTTATTCATTACAGCATAGATCATTACCCCATTACCACACTTGACAAATCCAGGGCCGTGGTAGCAGCACAGTTTACATGTAACAGGATTACGTTCATCTGATTACAACTGCGAGGGACTTTATTTATGTTTTCACTCCTTCTGAATCCCAGATGTCTTTGGATATTGCTGAAAGTCCCTAATAAAGGTTACACAGAGGCATGCTGGAACCTGGTGTTAATACCTCTGACTCATCAGTGTAACTGTAGATGTTGTTTACCAATCTCAAAGTCTGTCTGTGCCAACAAAATGAAGGGAGAAAGAGAGAGGGAGAGAGAGAGAGAGAGAGAGAGAGAGGGAGAGAGAGAATGCAGCCCTCTGGTCAGGTCTAGCATCTTGCATCTTATGTCTGCAGGTAGAGGCTTGTTGTGGCTTCTTGTCTCTGAAAGGGCTTATGTGTAACTTCAGTAACAAAACAAAAACCACATTGCTACACCGCTGAGTGATGCAGAGCAACAGGAAAAGGGAGGATTGTGTGTGTGTGTGATGACTGTCCCTAATGTTTCCAAGGTTTTTTCCAAAATGATAACAGCTACCATTTGAAAAAAAAAAAAAAAAACTGAACACCTACTCTCACTAAATCATTCCTTGCACCAAAAAATACTCATGAAAGTTTTATGCTACCTTTTAGACATTTGTTTACAGAAGAGCAATGTTTTGAATATGCAGCTGCTACAAAGTTAATGGAACTCTGAAATATGAAGATCAGGAGACAGTCTGTGTTGTTGCTGTTTTTTTTTTTTTTTTTAGCCTTTTGGAATGAAACCCTTCTGAGATCCTTAAAAATACATGGGCCCATAAACAAGACAAAGACAGGAGGAGGAAAGTATCCACTGGCCTATTTTTTTTTTTTTTAAGGCAATGATTATTACTTATAATAACCATGGTTTAATGCTGCGTAGCTTTTCGGAATAACAAAGTCCCTATGATTGGGCTCATTGGCCGACTCAATCCCATCAAGTGTAACTAGAGCGTGATCTATTAGAATACATATGTTTTATTGATGTATGGGCTTCGTGTTTATCCTGGCATTCATTTATTTATAGGTCGATGCTGTGATTTTTTTTCTCCCCGAGTAATGAATAGGATAAGCCTTAAAGATTATCCACTGCTCCCTTTCAACTCTCTCTCTCCCTCTCTCTCTCTCTCTCTCTCCCTCCCTCTCTCTCTCTCCCTCTCGCGCTCTCTCTCCCTCTATCTCTCTCCAAATGCCAGATTGAAATACTGTATTTTTTAAAGCCCCAGTCTCATCGAGTTGTTGCTTGCAGTATGTCAATATCAATGATGTGGAAGCGTTTGAAGGTTAGCCTGTTTTTAGCAAATCCTCCACATTATGTAACTTTGACTCTGTTTTACATTTGGCACTCATGGAACAACACAGGGCGTGTATTTGTAACAACAGGGTGTGTATTTGGAACAGCCCCTTCGAGCACTCTTACATTTCTTTTTCATTGCTAAATGTTTTTTTTTTTTTCGTGTTTTATTTTCTCTCTCGGAACAATAGCCATTAAGAGCTACTTGCCAACACTTAGGCAGAGGCAGAGGCTTAAGCGGCATGCTCGCTTGTCAGATATTTACAGCCTGTATTTTTAGGCCGGCGCTCTTATCAGTGTGTCTATTGTGTATTTTTTCTTTTCCCTTTGACAGCAAAGCCGTCCTGCAAGTTTTGTGCAGATGAGACACACACACACAGACATTACATGTTGTTAGAATTGGGCCAATACCAAAGAATGCTGTCTGTTGTAATTACAGTGTGTGCGTGTGCGCCCATGTGTCTTGCGCTAAATAAAGGGCGATATTATCAAGTTCTCCCGAAGTCAGAGGTCATTGCATTCCTCAGTGTGTGTGTCAATCAGCGGGTCTGGGCTGAGATTAAAGCCAGCCATGTCTCCAGTGTGATGTGGTTTAATAAGTGCTTATGGTACGACGCTACCATCATGAGGTTATCACATGAGGTGAACAGAATGAGAGAAAGACAGAAAGAAAGAAAGAGAAAGAAAGAAAAAAGAAAGACAGAAAGAAAGAATGAATGAATTAAACAAACAAAAAAGGGAAAAACAAAGAGTAATGGAAGGGATGTGATTTGCTCACGGCAATTACACCTTATTTCGACTATAAATTTAAAGTTTGTGAAATTTGCCTTGTAAAACATGTTAACACCGCACGCATACTGTAATTTCCTATTTAGTTTGCAAATGGAAAGCTTGAGTCTACAGCCTTTATGAGTTTGCACAGTGGTAAAGTACACACATTCACACCCCTGTTGAAACACACACCCCAATGAATCCGATGAGAATGATTTCATAATCCGTCGCAATAATAAACTTCTTTGAACAGTTTAATTGGCTCTTCCTGGAACAGCACGGCTTCGCTTCATTTGATCTGATGAAAGAGTAATGTTGCTTCTCCCCAGGGGGAGCATGCACAACGGCGCACAAATAATGAATTAAGAACACTACCCATTTTTTTTTTTCAAATGACTGTCATAATAAACTAGGAAAATTCATACTGCACTTATGCCAATTTCAGGGTCCCTGAATTGCTTTCATGTTTACTTGCTTATCACATTTAATTTTCCAAGCTTGCTTCTAAGTGAAAATAATCCTGATTCCTGGAAGGGTGATGGATTGGGGTCACGCAGAAGCAGAGATTGATTGTCATCAGAAAGCACCGTTGTTACTGCGGCCATTTGGAAATGTTCCAGATACACTCCTTGTTTACAGTGCATGATCTGTGAAAAGTTGCGCTTCCTGCACACCGTGCCGGGTTCACCAGTCCTTTGAATAACCAGTATGGCATGCGATGAAATTCGACTTGCAGGCGTCTGGTGTATGTAAAAGGGAAACAGAAGTACGCTATGCAAAAAAGGAAAAGAAATATGTAAAATTGGAACTGACAAAGTCATGATGGTTAGGGAGAATGTCTTCTTTCTCCAGCAGAGGAATATTAACAATGATGGTTTGAATAGAGAGGTTATGTACAGCAATAGTATGGTCACAGAAATGAGCTCATTATTGGCACATACTGCATGAATGCATGTGTGCATCCACACACACAAACCCGGACACATGCACACAAACACACACATGCATCCTCATGTTGCCATGGTGAGGATATTCCATTTACTTATCCAATTGCTAACAGTAACCACAACAACTACATGCCGGAGTCTAATCCTCAAGGCAAGTGAATTGGTATAAAACCAAAACCTTAAACTAAACCTAAATTAATTTCAGCTCCAGCCCTCAAAATCACTCTTTTGCTAGTACGGCTTGGCAGAAAATCCTCACACACACACACACGCACACACACGCACATGCTGCCTTAATACTTCGATAACTTCACGCGCTGACAAGTTGATACTGCTCATCTCCAAATGAAACTAAAAGACCGGTTTACAGAATTTTCGAGGTGCAAGACAAAAATATGACAGAGTATTTTTAATGTCCTGGTAAACACACACTTGCTGGGATGTGGGCTTGTCTCCATGGCAACGCCAGTCTGAGCGTGCCCAGCCTAGCGTTTTGACAGGTTCCCCTGATGATGATTGATAATTACTACCTGACTTGTTGTCCCCGTCTCCACAAACATATGGCGGGAGCTGCCCTCCGCCATATATCTGCCAAAACGTTCCCTTTTCTGATAATAGCTTTTTAATGTTGCGTTTTGTTGCGCATGCATAGCAGTAACCCCCTCCTCACTCCCCCCTACCCGTTTGTAATTACATTTGCTGCTGCTCGCTCAGTTTTTACAGAAAGGAAAGAGAAATAGATAGGGAAAAGTTGGATGGGTGGGAGAGAGTCAGAGAGAGAGGGGATAGAATCAATTTCACGTTGATTGATGTGTCTCCTCCCAGTACAGTTGGATTTAAATTTGACAAACGGTCAGGAAAAAACAAAGAGACGCAGCACTTTTTGCAGTGTAGTCACATATTAGGCTTTAAGCTCCAGATATGGCTGGTGTGGTGGGCTGTAGTTTTAAAATGGCATGCGAGACTCTTCATTCCATATCTGTGCGAGCAGTATTATATTATGCTGTGTGTTTGCATGCATAAAAGATCATATTTAGAGGCAATTGGAAGCAATCTTGTTATATTCGCTGAGGCCATAGAGTAGGGCATCAATCTATAAACATGATTTATCCACCGCACCCTATCTACTGAGGAATTTGCATAGCCCATCTATTGTGGATCTCATTATCCGACTGTACGCTAGAACCTCAGCCTCGTACTTCAAAACTGACCAGCATAACAAGTGTGCAAACTGAAACACAAAGGTTGGAATCCATTGGTATTCCCCTTGAAGATTTACTGATTTGCACCTGTAAACACAAGATCGGGACATTTTGGATGAGAGAAATGTGAGATCGGAATACTTTTTATGTGACAAAAACGAGAAAATAATGCGTGATTTTATTCTCTGCATGTGTGCACATATAGACCCCAGAAGTCAGATGTAACCTTTGCCCAAATGTGGAATTCCATATCAAATGCATTTTGCCTATGGGGAAAATCAAAGGGGTCTCCCATAATAATCACTGTCATAGTCTGTAATTTAAGGAATTCATTAATTTAAACTTGAGTGTTTTTAATCTGCATGTTTCTCTCTTAAATGGGACTGGATCATTTGAATTCTGCTGCTGCTTTCCAACCGAAGCCATTGTTTTGCTAACAAAAACAATGCGGAGCACATTAAATAAAGCTGATTGTTTTGTGATCATCTTTGTGCAATAAATTTACAACTAGAATTATTCTAGCTTTCTGCTGAGCCAAAAAAGCAGCTGGTAAGCTGCGTACCAATTTCTTCATTTGATCTGTTGTCTGTGTTCAAGAATGACGACAATGTGCTGAAAATTATTTTTTGGGCATTTCTGACTCTGCTCCACTGTCACAGTGGAGAGAGATGGGTAGGACAGGGCAGAGAGAGGGGATGACATGCAGCAAAGGGTCTGGGTCAGATTCGATCCCAGGCTGCTGCGACTTTGCCTCAGTGTTATATGGTAGTACTAATAAATGGTGAGCTACTGGGGCGCCCCAGCAATTTGTCTTTTAAAACTGCACTGACCGTGTTCCACTTACCGTACAGCACATATACCAACACATGTCCAGATATTACAGTTGATTTCAAGGAATTAGGAATACCCTGTTCATTGCTCTGATAGATGATCTATATTTTGATCCTGAAGTCTCGAAAATGCCAGCAAGCTAGTGACAAATGACGACATGACTTCTGTTTGAGATGCCATCATCAGCACATGCAATGTGTGAGCTGCATTTAAGGGCAGGCTGTTGAGTACATCTGCATGTATTTGTTTTGTTTCATAGGTTTTGGTATTTCACATGTGTTCCAAGCAGCTCATTAGACTGAGTGACCTCCAGTCCGAGGAACAGCACAGATCGCCAAGGCTCTCCTCTCCTCTGCTCTGTTTATCTCACACATTATGTCCTGTCTTCCCTGATCTAGATCAGATGAACTTGTTACCAAGTAGCAAGTTCCATGTCCAGAGCTGCACATGGGCAGAACAAATGGTTTACCTATGTCCCGTTGGTTCATATTGTGTCCGGCACACCTGCAGCAGGCAAAAGCGCGGTGCTCCTGTGGAAACCGAAGTCATTTCTAATACCCTGTGATTGAGGTCTGCCACAGCCTACAGCGACAGACAGGCTCTGTGAGGCAGATAATGATGCGTGCACACACAGCTGTCAGTCAGCCAGCCGAGGGAATAGTCTTTGAGGAAAATAAAAACAGACTGTAGCAAATATAATGCACTATTTGTATGAGAAATGATGGGTTTGGGAAATAGAGTAGAGTGTGATGCCAGAGCTGCCGCAGCAAGGAGAGCAGATCTGTCGAAAATCGCCCCTGACCAGCCGGTCTCACGTGACTTACCTTCCTTTGTAGTATGAAGACGTTCACGTATACGGACACATGCAAGTCCGCCCATTAGAGAGAGTGAGTTTGATGACAGTGAGGCAGAGACAGAGTAAAGCGTGGTGAGATGTTGTGTTGTTAGAGAGAAAGAGCTATTAAACAAAGCTGCCGAGGACCTGCAGATGAGTCGGCAGCACCTAGGGGGGCTGCTGTTAGAGCTCGTTTAGTAAAAAGCCCGTCTAATCCTTCCCTTTTACCCCAGCGCTCACTCTAATAGCCTTGTACTATAGTGGTTTCCGTGTGTCAGGAGGCAGGAGTTTGCGATACAGGTGCTCTCCAAACATAGCACCGTTCTTTGGCTGTGAACGCCAGTGGAAAATTTAGATTGTCTCTTTCTGTGGCTCTCTGGTTACTTTTTCTCTCTCTGTCACTCTGTTGCTGCTCTCTCTCTCTTTCTCCCTACCTATATATTTCTTTTTCTTTCCCTTCCTGACGATAATAGAGGGAGTAGTTGTCGAACTTGAATGTGTTTGTGTAATAACAGTAACTAGTATCCACTGCCGTGCCTAAGAACGAGCCAGCCGCATTCCTCATTAAATTCAGAATAGCTCTCAGCCATGAGGCGCAATAAAAATATCTTTCCTCTGTTGCAGCTGCATTCATGGGCGAAAACAACCAATAATAACACAAGTGATGAAAATCCTCCAATAATATCAGTCTCTCCCCTGAGGCTACAGTATTGACCTAATATGAAAAGCTGCACTGTTGCATTCTGCTGCTGAAATGTTTTACAATTTATCAATTAAAAATCTGCCTCTGCATACTTTGAAGAACTTAATTAACAGCGAATCATCTATCAACCCACGGAGGTTTTGATGATTAATAAAACCATGTACCTTGTCCACCCGCACACTCCGTAGGCGTGTCGCGTGTAATTTTTGACGACTTCAGTGATAGAGACACTGGGAGTATTATCGTTCATTAAATTTTTTTGCTGTCAGTGTGTGTCAAATGACTCGGCACAGAAACGTGCCTCGAGCATGGGAGCAGAGGAATAACTGGCCTGTCAGAGAAGTGACAAAGTGAGAATTACAAGCATGTTGGAGCAGCCTGATAGCAGCCGTTCACAGGTTAAAGTTGTACTCAGGGATTTGGCAGCACCTGAAACGCAACAGTGGTTACAGTCTGAGACACAAATGGTGGAGCAAGCACTCAATACTAAATACCGTTGTACAAGCAGAAATGTCCTGATGTAATATCTCGTGTTTGTATGTGGGGTAATGGTCTGCCATTTACAATTCCAGCAAGAAATACATCATCATTTTGCTTGCTTATAATGCTAGAATAATGTGTTTTACTACTTTGTGTTTTATGCACTAAACCCTTTCCATCAGTGAAACTGCATGACTTTAATAAACCCAGTAAAAAATATTTACTTTGTATTATAGTAGAGTCAAAACATTCTTGCAGATATGTTTATTATTCACTGCTTATTGGATTGGATCCCCATTTGCTGCCACATACGCCACATTTATTCTTCTTTGGGTCCACATAGGCAATACAAAGACAAAACTCACACAGTAACAGCAAATGTGATCATTAGAGGAGAAAGACATAACAAAAATCATAACATTACAATATAAAATATAGAAAGGTATAAACCAACCTAAGGGCAAAAAGTACATTCTTTCCAAAATAAATAGAAAATTACTTCCACTGTAATGCTACTACTAATGATTACCACTACTACTAGTTGTAGAAGTGCTACCACTACTGTTATTACTGCTACATATGGCTGTCAATATCACTGATTTATCAGAAAAAATGTCATATCGGATTTTTAATTAAAAACCTTTTATTGCATAATTTAACAATTTCAGTTGGGAGATTATTTCAGTTTATCATTGCTCTATAAATAGCTGTACATTTCATACTGTTAGTTTCCTTATGGAATAGAAATATTGGGGAGAAAAAAACTATATTATGTCTCCTGAGCAGAAATACTTAGTCACTCTCCAGCCTCTCAGATCTTTGACGTATAGTGAAGACGCCATCGGCTGTCACTGCTGGTTGAGGAGTCAGTCATCTCCTCCTTTTTTGTATTTTCTCCGGTGCGGTCGCCTTGCTGTTTTGGAGTCCCTCTCCTCACATCCCTACGTCTCCAGTGGAGTTAAAATGTTCCACCACTTCACTGATCACACATTTAATGCTCCGCTGCTCCACAGATTAAAATCTGTGTCTCATGAGTTGTAGGGGGGAGTGTTTTGTATCATGCCTTGTTAGGTTTATTCACTTTGATCTATCTTTTTGCGTTCTGATAGATCCACATACTGTCACCTTATATTGTCTATATACTGTCACCAATATTGCCACTTTCCTAATAATTCTCTGTGTTAGTATTACTGGTGTAATATTAGCATGTTACTCAGTGAATAACTAGGCTGCAGTTTGCAATGCTGACACCTTGGCTGACTGTGCTGATAATTGCCAACTGGGTGTCATGTCTTTGATAATTTAGCTACCGAACTTGGCGACAAAACATGTTTTTCTCCTACTGCTGGTTGTTCGAGACATGCTCTACTCCTCCTCCTTCTTCTCTTCCGCTTTTGTTGAACTTTGGCCTCATTTTGGAGTGAGGAAGTTGAAGTTAAGCCATAGAATTAAAATTCTTTAAGTAAAGACATCCATCTTGGTAGCTGCTTGCTCCATGAAAAACCCAGGTGGACTTAAAAATACAGTCGGCAGACAAGAAGGTTTGGCTCATTCAGTTACACGGTCAGTCTGAGAGGTGAAAACCCTGAGAAGTTGCTATTCCTGAGCCAAGGAGTCAAAACAGTCTTTGTATCTGCGCTAATTCTGTAAAGAGGTCGGCAGCTCATTTGGACATGGTTGGGAAATTGTTACTTTGTGAGGTCAGCAGCTTTTCTAACCTAATGTGGGACCAGAGTTGAGTTTGCCGTCATTATTAGTCACTATGTCGCAAGATTTCTCAGCAGCTCAGGTTCAAATGATTTGTTTCACCCTTTGACCTTTTTGAGCTCCCTCCAAATCTCAATGTTATGTGTAAAATTTTCTGAACTGCCAAAAAGACAGGTTGCAGATGGTTGTTAATTTATAAAAGTATGTTGATTTAACCCCTTCATCTCTGATTTGCCATTAAAGTAGATTAAAAAAAAACAAACAAACTCATTTTTCGCCATATCGTACAACAGTGTGACACACATATTCTGTAATTTGCTGGTTGCAGTGCTTCACTCAAGCTACATCACACTGATATCGAGTGAAATATTCAAAGCCAAGATGCCATTGTTTTACAGCTGCACCATTACATCAAATTGAAAAAGTCCAGATGTCTTTCCCTGCATTTCTCCGTAATTCAGCAGGACATATTTGGTATCTTTGGAAACCTTGGAATGTCCACTAGAATTTAAAATAAAGTTCTGTGGGTTTGAACAAAGATCGACCGCACAGCATGCATTTGTAATGATGAACCCATCTGTGGGAGCAGCACGGAGGGCAAGGGCAAGCATTTTAGAGGTAAATTAATTTTAATTTTAATCAAACAATAGACACTATACACCAGTGACATTAAATACTTCAGTGTCCTTCTACTTTGAAATAACATTATCTCAACAGAGGCAATCAATAAAAGAGCACATGTAAATATTGGGATTTTTTTTTGTGTCTGTGTGTGTCTGTGTGTGTTCCAGTCAGTTTCGTGAGCGTTATCAGCTGAAGCATCCATCAGCTGAATCCTCCAGCCGACTTGATGTGTCTCTCCGTTCCCAGCAGCCGCTCAATCAATCAGTCCATTTTTGTTGTGGTTCCCCGTGGCTCCACTCTGTTGATGCATATAACCGTCAGAACCCTTCCTGAGCCGTCTCTAATGAGTTTTTCATTATCATTGACATCAACTGAATGGTAATGAAATCGAGGTAGCGGGGCTGTATTTAATTGAATCTGAGAAGAACATTTGTTAGACAAAGCGGTGTCGCAGAGCTGTTAAGGGCTGAGAGCGCCGGGCTGCATCTGAAGATCAAGTTGTCAGGCTGCGCATCTCGCCGCTGAAGTCATCGTGACTTCCATCGCTCTAGGGTTCTGCTCTGTGACAAGACATGATGGATTCATACCTCGGGGAATTCCCCTCACCTCTATATGTCTGCGTGTGTGTGTGTGTGTGTGTGTGTGCGTGTGTGTTTGACCTAATCTTCTCTCCCTCCAACAAGCCATGATTCAGAAGGCTGTTCACCACTGTTCAGCTGCAGGAGTGTGACAGAGTGTATGTCTTTATGAGAAAGAGAGAATGTATTGTACATTGGTTTACATTGTCTGTGTGCACACGTGTGAGTGAGTCAGTATGTGTGTGTCTGTGTGTGTGTGTGTGTGTGTGTGTATAGTATGCCTTCAGGGGCTTGTGAAGGACCAGGCAAGAGGCAAGAATCTTCTGGTCACTTCCAGTCATGTCAGTGACCCAGATAAGCACCAAGCTCAGAAACCACAGACCTGGAAAAAAAATAGAGAACAAATAAGGAAATGGGTAGCCTGATCCTCAGCCATTTTTGGTGTGTGTGTGACCTTAGCAACCCTTTTTGGCACAATGAGGGAAGTGACTGTATTTTAATGACTTTTTCTTTGTAATACACAGACAAAAATATAATATTTTCCACCGGGCCCACGAAATGTAAAAAAAAAAAAACATCACCTCTCTCAGAATGCAGACTAAAATTATCATGTTGCAGTGTGTGTACATTGCTTTTCTTCTGCAAAAGAAAACGGTTGTGCTTCCATTCTAGGAAATCAATCTGTACTTAGCCTGGCCACGTTTCATTTCCTTTGTGTTATTCTAAAGAAGATGACTCCTCCCTTATGTAACTCTACCACAAGGAGACCAGATCAGCAGTTCTAGGCTGTGCAGCGGCACAGAAAGGTTGTCTGCAGTTCCCCACTTGACCTTATGTGCCTGTGTGTACATAGAGATAAATATACATGATGTACCACATGATATGTATATGCCTGCGTGTGTGTGTGTGTGTGTGTGTGTGTGTGTGTATGTGTGTGTGTACATGTGGGCTAAATGTGTGCGGACGTGCGCTGCATATTTGACTCCTGCTTGACTGCCTGCCTGTTATTATCTGCACCCAAGCTGCCCATATCAATAGGTCAATGAATTTAAACCCGCTCACCACTGAGTTATCTTGCCTTATGCAGCAGTTGTTTTGCTTTAAAGGCTGCGTTTTTTTTTTTTAACACAGCAGTATTTGACCTGATCAAATATGTAAACAGACAGGCTATACTTATGTAACTAGTTCTGTCTTTTAAGAAAGTCTTGGGTGTTGGGGTGGAGGGGGTGGGGTGTGGGGTGTGGGGGGTGGGGGGGGGTTAGAGATAGGACTAAAAACAGAAACTCATTGAGGGCACAAACTCACTCAGGCGTCTGTGAAGTTTTGGCGTAGATACCGAGCGTGCTTAAACTAAATAAATCCACTCCATGTCAAATCTGCAAATACGAACTGTGATGAGTCATTTCTCACATAAAGGGTTGATGTAATTTCTTGGTGTTAATGAGAAAGGGAAAGTGAGAGAAATGGGAGTGAATGAGAGAAGCAGACCGGCAGAGAAAACACAGAAGGGGAAGAAAACACACCCTGTGCTGCATAAGTAAAGATTACAATGTTGAAAACTTGTTTTTTTTAATGCCAATGGGATGACAAATGCATGACAAATGGCCGTGTAATTTTCCTGGTGCTGTTTCTCCCCAGCGTCGCTGTTGTGAAAATAACAACATGAAGTGATAGGTTGCTGAGTCGCAATCACATTTACCCCTTTTAATGACTACCTCTTAGTTTTATTCAGCTGCGGTGTTATTCTAACATTTTCTTGATGGGAATTTGATCTGACAAAAATAATCACAGAGTCCCTTTGGCAGGGAACAACCTTGAATGTGATTTAATTGTCATTGCAGATGGAAAGAAAGAATGTTGATGCTGTGAAATACGTGACTGAACTTGGCTTATTTGAAGTCTCTGTCTTTTCTCTCTTTCTCTCTCTCTCTCTCTCTCTCTCTTTCCTTTGAGCTTATCTCTGTTTGTGTTGCTGCGTGGAGGCAAGGCATTCTGCCAAGAAGTTACATTACAGTCGCGGGTTGACATAAACGTGGGTGTACAAAGGACTTGGATGGTTTAAATACTTTATTGTGTGTGTAATGTGAACTGAGCAATTATATCTGCCAGCCTTTCAAACAAAGAGCTCCTATCATGCAGGTTCATGTGTTTTTAATTAACAACGTTAGGCTGTAAGACATGAGCAGGCTAACTAGAAGGAAATAGGCAGAAACGGAGCGATGATATCAGAGCATCTAAGGTGCCATAATAAGACGTAATGCTCCCCAATGCTGATGCCATTGGTGAGATGACAACCTTGGTATTCCAGTTGTAAAACATGAAACAAAACAAAAACAAGTTACATTATATATGCTTTGCTATCATGGTGAGGAATAAATATACGGCTGGCTTGACAAGTTGCAACCTGAATGCAGCTTTAGTTCCTTTTGGAAAGCCATAGAATATCCATCCAATGAAAATAGAGAATTAGGTTTCTGTCATCACTTGAAATTTTATGGATATTGATGAGTTTGTCGATACAGCAACAGCTAAGGTTTCACTGGCAACCTGCAGCTGATGAAAAATGAAAAATATGTAAGCCCAGACACAAACCTCTGTAGAGTCTATATCAAATTTTATTCTCAGTGATAAACAGTTATTTAGATTTTCATCCTCTTTGTAGGTTGAACCGCAATCTGTTATTGTCAATATACCACTTCCTCATCTGCACCTTAAAAATACATCTGTCTGAATTAAAAGAGAGGGAACTTAAGGACTTTGTTTACTAGCACACCAGAGATATCTGGCAGCCAGCTCTCCCATTGTGCACTTATCTGGTTTAAAAAATATTCGCTGCAGGCTATAATAGGCTTGTAAAATTCCCGTCCATGATTTGTAAATGTTCTTGTTCTGCCCTCCATGCACTTCATCATCTAAAAATCCATGTGGCCAGTAATTAAATGCATGATCGATTATGATTGCTCTAAAACCAGACAAAACCAAATGTTGGCAACAATGAGGTGAAAATATGTAATAATTAAATCACACAGTGCTTAGCAGAACGGTGCCAAAAAGCGTCAGTTATTCTAATTGCTGTGCCTCGTGTCGCTCTCTCTCAGCACCCAACCTGAAGGGGCGACCGCGGAAGAAGAAGCTGTCAGTCTCCCAGAAGAGGGACTCCCAAGGTCCGGCTCAGGGTCAAGGTCAAGGGTCATCAGGGTCAAGCCAGGGGTCAGCAGCAGTGACAGCTCAGGACCCCTGCAGCCCAGACAGCAAAACTCCTACCAAGGTAGCACTCATTTATACGTTTACACCACATGTATAAAACTATCATTTTAGCTGTCTCACAGGAGCACCGCAGCAGTGACAGCAGCCTCATCCTGCTCAAATGTTGCAACATTAAAGAAGTGAATTGGCATTTTGTGGCACCTAAACCTGTGTTTTTCAAACCACAGCTTGCCACACTCTTCCTTGTATCTTGTGTGCAGTCAGAGAACAAGACAAGAGAACATTTGAGTTTTCCAAACGATTCGCAGTAGGAGACCGAGCAGCAGTGTAGTGTTACATACAGTGCATGCAGTAAAACAGTGTGACAGCCGTGGCGACATCTTACACTGTGAAATGAAAAGATATTATAGCAGCTGTATGTTCTGCAGAGATGTAAATATGCTTTGCATATGTATACAATATTTATGTTGGTTTAATATATGTTTAATATATGTTTAGTGGTTTCATAAAACCATTAAAGAATGTCTAGATCACGACACAAGATGAAAACCTTTTCTCCTTAGACTATAAACAAGTTTATATTTTTTATTTCTTGGTACACTAGCTCATTTTAGTAGCTCAAATGAGTTCATTCAATCATTTTCAATAGATTGAATCATAGATAGATTCAATATTGATAGCGTGGTGGCAGAACAGCAGTCTCTTTGTCTGTCTGCATGGCTGTGCTCCTCACCAGACCAAATAAAATACAAGAGATGGCCTTAACATGTGAAAGGTGTAACCTTTCAGTTACGTAACGCTGCAGTCATTTAAACAAGTCAAACAAAATGTCCCAGAGGAGTGAGATGATATCTCTTGTTTCTGGTGACAGAATGGTGACGTAAGACAGATGACTACATAATACACATCAAGATGTTGCTTGACCAAGAAAAGTCAAGTCTGATTTGTATGTTAGATGAGAGAAATTATCACACTCCATGGACAAATTTATCATTTTTTAAAATCTGTGCTTCAAAGATTATATTGTTTCAGACTAAATGACTTGTTATTGCCACTCTGAAATTAAATATCCCTCTCGCAAATGTTAATCTTACAACATTGGACAGTTCAATCAATATCAACAATTGTCTCTTAACGCAGTCTGTACAATCTATGCGTAATCTGTGATGACAACAATAGCTGCTCCATTGACAATCAATGGGAAGCTGCTTGTGCAGGCTGAGAGAACATTTGTTTGTGCTTGTGTCCAAGTGTGCCTGGGATTCATTTTAATAACATTCTTATTAGGGTTGAATTTTGCTAAAGTCCATCTGCTGACTGTTCCAGCTCCTCTTGTCTTGCAGGTCAAACCCAACTGTAAAATGGTACCAAACGGCAAAATACCCTCAGCGGCCAAACCCAAAGCCAACGGCCTCAGTAAGAAATGCCTGGCTGAGGAGAGGGAGAAAGGGAGGGAGAAGGAAAAGGAGGACAAGAATGATAAGGAGGAGAGGAGAGAGGAGGAATCATCTGAGGAGAGCAGAGCGGAGGAGCAGGCTTTCTTGGTAGCACTCTACAAGTATATGAAAGAGCGAGACACGCCCATAGAGAGGATCCCCTTCCTCGGCTTCAAACAGAGTGAGTAGGAAAACCTATTCTCTTACTCCCTTACTGGCAATATTTAAACAATAGGCTACACTATTGTAAACTCTAATTCTTAAACAGTAAAATCTGCTTTGTGCTGTGAGGACAGGATTTCCCCCTGGCTTTAGGTGAGAGGTGAGATGAGGTTAGCTGAGTGACAAGGGACTGGAAAGTCTGTTATCCCAGGACACCTGTAGGAACAAATGTAAGGCTGAAACTAACCAACCCATATTAATCAATAATGGCAAATTACATGCTACTAGATACAAAAGCAGTATTTTAAAATTGCTTACATTGTAAGGCAAAATAATAAAAAAAATACTTTCTAATGATATGACAGGGTGAAAAGCATGCAAACCTCGGCACTTGCAGAGTTATATCTAGCATCTGTTGAGAACATTTACCTGATACATTTTTAATGCAATTTATTGATTATCAAAATCATAATCAGTTAATTTTCTTTCAGTCAACTTATCGTGTCAGCACTTCGTCCAAAACCTGTTCACAAGTCCCAGGCAGCACAAAGAAGTCAGTATGAGCGATACATCAATAATAATTGATAATTTATTATCATCTTTTATGATGATATGGTGTTTTTGGGGTGTCGTGACAACAGTTCTGCTGTCTAAGCTGATGATATCAAGCAAATTTTAATTCCAAAACTGGCAAAATTAGGCAGTTTTTTTTTTTTTTTTTTTTAAGGAAAATTGTAAAGTATCATCAGTTTGATTCTTGAACATGTGATTTTGCATTCATGAATGATATTGTGATAAAATTGGATATCAAAAAAGGTCCTCATGATTATTGTGATAATGATTTAAAACATGTCGCTTATCCCCACAAAGAACATTATTATTTGAACTCAGATAATTGTCTTGTGCTGGACAATAGCAGCGTCATAGTAAAGACCACAAGAATAAAACCATGCTATGTGAGCTACCGCTACGTCAAACAGGCGGAGAGAGCCCTGTGGGGTTTTAACAGCACTTCCCTGGCCACATGTTATCTATATTGCCCCCCTGTTACAATGCCTTGAGTAACCGGTAGCCACTTTTCAGACCAGTCAAGGGCAGATCCTGTCCTCACAAGCCAGAATTTGAATGAGGGCTCAAGGAGAGGAAATGGAGATGGCAGCCAACTACTGCAGGCAGTGTGCCCAAAATCCTTAAGTTACACTCCCATTGTAAACCATAAAAAAACACAAAAAACAACATACAATCTGCAGCAATAATAAACTATGGGAATTATTGTCTGCGTTCAAATAAATCACATCTAGGGGGTTTCGAAAGACTCTGAAGCCCCCCCCCCCCCCCCCCCCCCCCCTCCTGTCAGAGCACATTTGGTTGGCTTTTATAAAAGGAGAGAAGATCTTCTCACACTTGTCAGACGGATTTTCTGTGGAGGCCAAGAACGTCCTCTAACGCTGCTAAAGGAACATCACATGTATGGGAAACACGTCTGTTTGAGATAAAAAGATTTCTAATATAGGTCAGATGCTCACACAGAGCGATCGGCGTGCATGTGACACAGGGGAAGAACGTACATGAATGTCTCAGACGGGGCACGGTACAGTCTGCTGAAACTACAAAGCGTGCTTCTGTGCGTCTCGTCTCAAACTGTGGTTTGAATTTGCATGTTGAATTGACTTCTTTCAATCTCTTTATTCAGCCAAGGAAATCACATTTAGATTCATTTCAGTGCATTTGAAGAGAGCGGAGAGGGCTTTAGTCATCCACATTTGCCCTTAATAAACTTTCCGCATCGAAATATAGCTCATTACAGCATCGGCAAATTAACACACAAGCGGGGAAAGAGAGGGAGAAGACAAGCGGGAGATGTCTATTGTGTTTAAGTATGACAGTTTACAGCCCAGAAAAACTCATTACTCTTAACTGTTACATGAATGCAAGCTGTGGTCGCCCCTACTCCGCTAACCTCACCGAGGTATTTTGACAATCCTGTCATCTTGACTGCCGACATGTTATTGCTGAAGTAGGTCATTGTGGTTGAGAGAGAGAGAGAGAGAGAGAGAGATAGGGGGAGAGAGAGGTGGGGGGGAGCATAACACACCCAATATGCTTTACTTTTAGTTGGCATCTCTCGTTTTGAGTGTGGATACAGCCGAGGTCCATGCGCCAACTGTTTTACATACAGTACATGCTTTGAATCTCAAATCCAGAAACATCATAAGCAAGGCCTCATTAAGTGGTGAAATCATGCTGTTTAAACTTCGTCCTTGGCAGCGAGCACACATCAGCACATGTAAAGGGGAGGGGGGGGGGATGAAAAAAAAAAGAAAAACACATCATAATTAATACAACAAACCCTCAGATGTAATCAGGCGCCTTTTGCATATTCTTCCTTTTAAACTCACTACAAATGCATTAAAAGATCAAAGAACACATTTTCCTGTAATGGAAATTGAAATTATGTTATTTCAGTTGCTTTTGAGTAATAATCTTTTTATGAAGTTCTCTGGAGTTTTACAAAGCAACAGATGGTTGAGTGACTTACCAGACTTAACCGTGCTTTGTTGGCTGAGCCGTGTTTCAGTTTCCATTTGATTCCCATCGAAAAAAAGAAAAAAGAAAAAAAAAAACTATCCGATTCCCAACATGAGCTATGTATATTCCACCCCATTTCTTAGCTGTGAAATCTTCCCTGAAAAACTCTTTATTTAAGGCTGTAATTGTGTGTCTTTATGGCTCAGCAGAGAGAGATTTGAACTACTATGGATCAGTCTCTAAATCAGCTTGTCATGTGAATGGCTCGCAATGTATTTTAAACCCAGCATTTTTCATTTAGCTGCTTTAACACAGTGCACATTTGCTTGCTTGCCTCACACTCATGTTGAATTTATATTTCACTCCGGGGCCTGTATGCATTAAACATGTTAGAACAGAGGTGCAGATCTGAGAGCAATTGGCCTCTTAACTCACATTTTTTTTAGGTCTGGAATAGTCATATGATTCCATGTGTCACATATTTTGTAGTTTTTCTTACCAAGGCTCTTTTACTTTCAAAATAACTCATTGAGCAGTAGTGACAAAATAAGCGTTGTGCTGCTAGGAAGTGGCGCAAAGTGGTTTCATTCACCACTGCTCAGCTAGCTGTTTTGAAAAAATAATAGAAAATGGCTGACATACGCTGACTTTCTTAAGCAAATCCATTCATGGAGGCTGAATGCAAACAGGCACCTGAATCACAGGAAATGATAGAAACTAGTCAGAGCTGTGAGCAAAACCGTGGTAGCAGTTTATTCACATGAGTTGCTGTCCTCCCATTCTTATCTTATGGTTAATAACGACTCTGCTCAACAGCTGCTCCCATTGAAATTGTATGGGTGCAGTAGACACATTGAAAGAGATGGGAGATAGACAGTGAGTAAAGTGGAATGAGTGGTAGGGGAGGAAAATGAGAAGGACTCAAAGAGAGGTAGTAGTGCTTACATTGTACATTCTGAATGCCCTTGATTTGAAATAAAAGATTTGGGAGGATTGGTAAGCGTGCATGTGTGTGTGTGTGTGTGTGTGTGTGTGTGTGTGTGTGTGTGTGTGTGTGTGTGTGTGTGCCAGTGTGTGAGTGACGATTACAGACGCATGTTTGCCTGAGTGCTTGGGCACAAGCGTGTGATTGTGAACATCAGTTCCAATTTGTCTCCCTCTTTCAGCCTTGTTGTCTAATTGCCATGCCATCCATGTGTCAGTGAGGCTGCATTGTGTTTCTGTTTTGTCATCCTTATCTCAGCGATAATTGCCCCTGCCAAATAGAGGGGAATTAAGAAAAGAAATTGCAAATGACAAGACATCTAAGAAAAGGCATATTCTCTCATTTCCTTTATCTGTGCTGTTCCTCCCATTCCCGTGTGCTATTGTGTTAATTACGGTCGATGCATAACAAGCTAGTTAAATAGACCATCTTTCTGTTTCTACAGTCAGAAGGCACAATACGCCAGAGTGCTCAGTTCAAACAGAAAAACCTACCCAGCTCCCTTTGTTATTCCACCCGTGCATTGACAACGGTCGCAGAGAGGAGGGAAGGAAAAAATCAATGCTGTCAAATGCGGAGATAGGAAAATGTCATTTTGACAAATGCAAGGCTTTGTGTACGCACAGATTGAATTTTGATGGATTTCTCCCCAGGCGAGGCCTCCTTTTCTTATTTATAGGCCCTTCATATAAAAATGTTAAACAATGATGTTACAGAAAGCAAATACAAATGTCATTGGCACAAAAAAGTCTCCCAATAAACTCGTGGTCCATTGTCTGTGGGAAATAAATTCTTTCAAAGATGGACAGCTATTTGAAGCTTTCCTTAAAGCTCCTTTGGTTATTTTTAGGAAAATGTTACACAAGATGTGTTTTTTGGGGGTATTTTTGATATCGCCTGTCATAAAGTATTTGCATGGGGAAATCAATGCAAATTAATTTGCATTTGTTCAAACGTAGGTTTGAGCATATCGCCAGGCATTTGAGGCTTGTAATGCTTTTCAGTCATACCTGCGGGCTGCAGCTGAATGTTAACAAATCTCTTTGTCAGGATAAAGCATATGCTGTGTTTTATCACACGGTGCTGATTGTACAAGTATTGAATATTCATTTGTATCTCTTCAAACTGAAGTGCCATATAGCTTTGTGTGAAAATAATGACAAGCTGTTTTTATGTGGCCATTCCAGGAATATGTAATTACTGTATTCCTTTGAGATCAATCTATTTGTGTGTGTGTGTGTGTGTGTGTGTGTGTGTGTGTGTGCTGGGCTGCAGTATTTTTTCCCATAGATCCTGACTGACTTGTTTGTCCTCTCTCCCACAGTCAACCTTTGGACTATGTTTCAAGCTGCTCAGAAACTCGGAGGATATGAGTTGGTAAGTATTCACATATGTGGCATTATATTCCTTGTCTTTCGTCAAGGGCCATCCTCCCCTCCCTCCCTCCTTTTCCTCTCTCTCTCTCTCTCTCTCTCTCTCTCTCTCTCTCTCTCTCTCCCTACCTACTTCCCTCTCTTTCCCTCTGTCCCCTTCCTTTCCCCCCTTGAGTTCAGTCCCTGTTTTCCCAAGAAGAAAGTCTTGGTCACAGCCACATTTAGCAAAATGATGCCGTTGTTTCAAAACCCCCTTGGAGTGGAAAACACATGTTCTTCTGCTCTCCACTGGTCAGAAGGAAATTGGTCAAATTGGTCATTTTTTCCCATGTTGGAGTCTGTAAAAATTGAGCAAAATGCACGTGTAACCACAGACACACACTCTCAAACACACACTGGTGGATTCACACGAGCAAAGGGACGGGGAATATGTGTGTGTGTGTGTGTGTGAGAGAGAGAGAGATGAAGGGGTGAAAGGGTGGGGGGGGCATTTAGCTTGGCAGCCTACCTGCTATTTGTTCACTCACTATTCATGTGTGACGTGTTTCCAGTGTGAAGTCACTGTTTGATGTTGTGCAGTCAGACGTATTGCTCACGCCTGTTCCTTCATTAGCTCACTGGTATAATGTCATGCAAACAGACAGTCAGATTAAGCCATAAACAGGATACAGCTCATGTAGCGGGGGCTCATATCCTTCTCAAACCCTCGTATCTGCTGCTGATTATCTCACATTTCATACCGAGGCTTTGTTAGCCCTGTGGAAGCCCTGTGGTTTGCGTCTGCACTCAATGATGTAGCCCATCATCCACATAGCTCGAGACTGTAGCAGGAACAACTGACTGATATTAACAGGAATGATTATGTTAGAGGATGGCGTGTTGAAGATTTGGTAACTGGAACATCATGACTCAGTGACTCCCCAAGAACAAGAAATGATGTAATTTATTTTTTCTTTCTTTCTTCCTTTCATCTTTTTTTTGCTCTCTCTCTCAATATATATATATATATACATCTCACTGTTGCCTGCCTTGTTTCTCTCTCTCTCTCTCTCTCTCCCTCTCTCCCTCGGTTTCTTCCAGATCACAGTTCGCAGACAATGGAAGCATGTATATGATGAATTAGGCGGGAACCCCAGCAGCACAAGTGCCGCCACGTGTACACGCAGACACTATGAGAGGTGAGTTATTATGGCCACCGGTTATATATGACACAGTATCCTAATGCTTGCACAAATGACACAGCTCACAATCCCCGCGGTGAATAAAGTTTTTTTGCAGGTGCATTAAATGTGATTTCACAATGTGTTACTCAATACTGGGCCGGTCTGCTCAAGCCCTGCACAGAGACTCTTATTGATCTTGAAGGCAATGCACATGCATGAAGATTAGTGACTTGCAAGCAAAAGTGGGATAGTTGGGAAATCAGACTGCGCTAAAGTGATGACGCTCAATTGTTATAATTGAGATAAGTAATGAATTCTTAACAGACCTAAATCAATTCATGATCAAGAGGCATTCATGTATTTTTCCATGATTAATTGATCAATCTTTTCTGGCACAATGGAACCAATTACACTACCTCACATGTGCGAACCCCACCCATCTTAGTCTTCAAGCATCACTCAAAGTAATTCAGAGTTTTGAATTATGAATTGACCTACATGGGACATACGTCGATGCCTAACAGTGACCAAAAAAATGTCGCCCTCTTTGTGCAATGCAGGCGCAGGCAGGGCTACAAAATGAACTGTTCAAAAAATACCATCTTAATGTATTCATCTAATCAGTCAGTCAGACACTGCAGCATTTTGAGCCTCTGCATTATAATCACTCAGATGTTATTACTAAACCAAAGCAAGCATATGGATATGATCCTGAGGGAGCTGGGAGGGTATTATGCGGGGAGGCATGCATATATGCACGGAAGCGCTTGCATGCGCGCACACACGCACACACACACACACACACACACACACACACACACACACACACAAACCCACATCCTCCCAAGGTTAAACAAATGCCAAATACGATCTTTCCTAGCAAGAGATAACCAGTCGCTCATAAAGCAAGTCATTCCTCCAGGCCGCCGACCCTCTCTAAAGCCCTCGGGCTGCTGTGTGTTCATGCATCAGCACAGCTCAGACACTGACTTACCTGTCAGAGAGAGAGCAATATGCCAGCAATACCATATGAGGGAGCTGGGCAGCTCTATATATTGTATGGAGATTGTGTGCTGTAAGCAAAATTGCAGGTACAGACAGTGGTTGTCGGAGCAGCATTGCACGCTCCTGCATTTATCTCTTTTTTTTCCCCAAGCAAATTTATGAGACTATATGTGTGAGAATGTATTGTACAGTATCTTATAGGAGACAAGTTGACAATATGCCTCTCAAAGTGCTTTCAGTGTTTGAGCTGCATTTCTAGCTCCTCCTCGCTGCCAGGGAAGGAGGGATGTGGTTTAAGGAAGCCTTGCTGCACAGTGGGGTTCAGATTAGCGCTTAGTCTTTATTTACACTAGCAATAAAAATGTGTTTTATCGGCTCGCTTCAATTATGGCCCTGGCCAAAATATAATTTTATAGCAAATGTCAGAGTCGTTTTTATTCTTGTTTTAGGGGCCTCAATCTAGAGGCGGCAGGCTCACATTTGAGGCCAGATTCTTCCATTTTTGCACGACAAATACGGTCTATCTACCGCTAGAAATCACTTCGAAGCCAGATGTGAAAAGCTGTATTGTTCACCACTTTAAATAGGGTCCTAGGAAGGCGGCGGCGGGGTAGGACGGAAGCGTGTAGGAAGCGCTGAGGTGTGACTGCTGCTGCGCTGGCCTTTCCCTCTCCAGGAGCAGCTGAGAGAAAATAATGCTGAATCAATACAAAGCAATAATATCCACACACTGCAGTGAATATCAGGCTGACAGAGAGGGAGAGGGTGTAAGAGAGAGAGGGAGAGGGTGGGGGGTGATGGGGCATGAGAGAGAGCGAGAGAGAGAGAGATCAGCTCGACTGAAGCTGAGCAAGTTTCCATTCAGGGGAATAATTTTAGCTGAGCCTTGGTGTTTGGGCTGCTCGGAGGGCAATTAGCTTCATTGTATTAACTCAGCAAACACGGCCATTCTCTCCGCATGATGAATGAGGCTGTTTGTGGGCTCGCTGAAGTGTGTGTTTGTTCCCCAGAGGCATCTTTGTTTCCCCCTTTAATCATTAGTCAATGTGCTACAAAAATATAATTCACACAGAAGAATGTACAGCGTACAAACTGGAGCAACACTTATGTTTTGCTCCTCTCTCAGAAGGATCACTTCTGATTTGCCTCAGCAGGCTCAAGTAGAGTAGAGAGGGGGAAAGGGAAAGTCTCAAGCTAGCAGTATGCACGGAAACGATATTTCACAACATAATTGCTTTAGATTAAGTGGACATTCTTGGCTGTGTTGGTTTTATTTGGGTTAAAGACCTTGGATATCCAAAAGCATTCAGCACTCATTGTAAATTATACACATTATCCCTTTACTGCCCTAATGGTAAAATCATATGAAATGGTTGCCTAGGAGATGTTATTGTGGAAGATAGAGCCAGGGGGATAATCACTATATTTATGCTGTCCAGGAGCGGGCAGTAACCACTCGGAGTAATGGAGTTGCATGGCTGGAACTGAACAGGAGATAACCTCTGCTAATTGTCATTTTCAAAGTTACTGGGTTTTGGTCACAAGGCCCCCGTTCATTAGCGCACAGGGAAAAATCAATGTGGAAATGTCCAAGCCAAGGTCCGCCGCTCCGGCAATGGGGAAGCTTTAATGATATTTATTTAAACCGTTTCCCGAGATTAGCTGTCAGGGCCCAACGCTCTGAATTAAAAATGAGGTCATGAAAAAGATGGCATCAATAACCTTGAAATAGACTGCCTTTTGCTTCTGTGCTGTGCCATTTTCTCTCTGGTCTCTCTCTCTCTCTCTCTCTCTCTCTCTCCCCTTTACTTGCTCCCTGCCTTGCATTTCATGCTGTGTCTTTCATTATACAGGTCAGTGCCTTTTAACAGCTCCTACATATTTAATCTTCCTGGTTTCCTACGTGATCTCTTGTTACAGAAACATCACATTTTGCTATCTCCGTTCATTCCTGCCCATTACAGATTTTTTTTTTTTTTTAATACCTCACCATGCCTTGCCACTCTAATGTAATCGCGCGACTGGGTCGGTGGTGGTGGTTGTGATGGTGAGGGTGATATCCATGGTAACAGAGACGCCATTTCAAATAATTTGCTATTTAAAAACTCTGAGGTTTTTGGGCAAGGGCAGAGAAAGAACAGATGAGAGCTTTTGGATTAAATCATTTCATCTTTAAAGTATTAGATGTTTGCCAGATGTACCGCGCATTGCGTCTGAGGCCTATGAAATATTCTCTGGCTCAGATCGTGCAGATATGTGTTTCTTTTTAGACAGATGCGTGCCAGTTCCAATTTTAGTCGACTGGATGTTTTATTGATTCAGCCTTTATTCATTCCTCGTGGTATCAATGTGTTGCTCTGCATCCAGCGAAGCTGCTCTCCAGACAGAAAATATATTTTACTGTTCATACATATTAGGAAAACCTTGAGCCAGAGCTGTAGCAGCAGAAGAGAGCCAAGACTAGAACACAGCAAGAGAAAAGGAGAGGAGATTGTTGTTGTTGTTTTTTTGTTGTTTTTTTTTTGGTTTGGTTTGCTGTTTTTTTTATTACTCTGCTGGATGTTCACTAGTCAGCATCTCACTACATTGTCCTTGCTGTATTGCAGATACATAAAATATAGGGCGCTAGACTTTAGTATGCCTTGTCTAATGCTAGACCTGAAACACAGGTTTCAATTATTGTGGTTTCTCGTTCTAAAGCAGAAGATTACTGTGAATATCACCTTCATGTCCTCTGCTTTTTTATTCCTCAACCTGAGAGAAGGAGAGAGAGAGGGAGAGAGAGAGAGAGAGAGAGGGTGGCAATGATAGCTTTTAATGAGCAAGACTGATTCAGTGTAAGCACTTTAAGCAGTAGAAGTAAGGAGGGACAGAGAGAGAATCTTCTGCAGCCTCATGAGAACATTATTACATATTGGCAGTCAGCATTCCTTAACACTATAAACAAAGTCTCAACATGTTGCCTGCATCAAAAACTTGGCCAAACTCTTTGTATATGCACGACTTCTCTGTTGAATCTGTATTTCAGCTGAAGTGGGAACGCAGCCAGAGAGCTGCATGTTCTTAACACTAAAATAGCAGGCAGCTATTTTAACCACTCAAAGCCAGAATGGTTTCCCCAAGACAAAATGCTTCATTGAGCAAACCACGATTAAAAACCAAATTTTTTTTTGCAGAGATCTAACTAATCACAATATTGGGTGATTTCTTTATGTGTGGAATATAATTCAATGGGGTGCGATGTTGCTTCACCCAGTGGCAATGAGGAATCACAAATTACAGCACTGACGTGTGACAGGCAATCGACTGAATGAGTGTCTATTCAAGTCTACTGAGATTAATAACTAGTTCAGTGTAGCAAATTAAATTAATGACGTTTTCTGAGAGATCTGAGTCCGCTGTAGGGAGCATGTATGCACTATTTTTGGGTGTGAGTGCTTTAGGGAAACAGAATCAAGGTCCTGAATGTTTCTTCGTGCTGAATAGTGCACATTTATTTTAAACGCTTAGCGTTGCTTCTCTTGGCTCACACCTGCTACAGTGAACGTTTACTGCGAGCTGCAGCAGCGGCAGCTAATGAGAGCGAGCCCTGGGGGAACGGTAGAGGTCATTTTAAATCTGGTATTTCCAGACTTGACAAAGGACTTAAGTTTTTCATACATTCCTGTGCTGCCCTCCTGTTTTAACTGCATGAATGAGGGTCACCTCAAGTGGTTTGGCTTCTAGACAAAAGAGGGGCTTTGAGGCATGAATCCAAAGCTGAGAAACCAGCTACAATGTCTGATTATCCCTCTATTGGCATCTTGTCTCTCCCTCTCTCTCTTTTCTCTTTCTCAGCAGCAGTTATTGTTTTGTTAGTGCCATGATGACGCTTAATCGTGGCATTTGGGCTTGATAAAGATTTGATTTTTATCGTTTTTATTTTGCTCTGTTTCCCTCACAGGCTTATAATAAAAGTCATTTTCTCTCCTCCAGATTGTTCTACAGCCTCAGGGGCATGTCCACCAGCTCTTTAAATTGTTTCTTCTCCTTTTTTTACGCATGAAGCAGCTCTTGTGATCTTAACACAACACCAGCTAAAATTAATTTCAGCGCGGATGGGAGGGAATTTGTTGAAATGGAACAGCCCGCAGGCTTTTTCCACTGATTTGGTGACTTAGGCATTTCTTGGATTCCAACACACCGCTCGTTCCTGTAACACAAAACTCAGATGAGACCAGCGCATTGCTGGTAAAGTCACCTTGTTTTTGCCAAGTTGTCTTTTTTAGGAGGGAGGTGCTTGTGTGCAATCCATTATTTCAAAGGCACAGACATGCTTAGTTGACAGTATGCGGTTTGATGAATTACATTGTTGCTGATGGTATTGATTTTAAGGAGGATCAGACAGATATGCATTGTATATGAAAAAAATATCTTTTGAGGTTAATGAGATTTGCCCCATGGTGAGATCTCCCTATCTCTTTTGCCTATTCAACATTTTATCTCTGCCGTGCATATTTTACTTGCTTCACTGTGTTATCAACATGGAAAATGGCTGCTTAAACAAAAGCCAAGTGATAAATTGTCATGAGGGGAAGTTAAGTATTTATTGACCTCATAAAAATGTAACCTCTCCTGCCTTAATGAAATTCTTTCCTTGAACCTCTCTTGTTGCAGCCCACGTCCTCTAGTGGCCCAGAATAATAACTACACTTGGCTTTGACTCCACTAAATCAGTAGCAGCCAAGCTCAAACCTTCCCTCTCCTTGGAGGAAATTGCTACTTATATAAGTGGTATTGTATTATGACTGCTGTATTACGCGATCGTTTGTAAGTTATAGATACACCACTTGAAATTATGTATATTTTTCACATTGAGGGGGTTGTTATAATTTTACAGTGTGATTTTTCTTTTTATCTTTGAGTCAGAGAGGAAAAGAAAAATGAGAGCACCCTGAAGCCTTTTGCATATTAAGCCATTCATGGAAATCGACATAAAACTTTGAGAGATGGAACTGAAAGTCCAACTCATACATTTCCTTAATAGGCGCGATAGAGGGATTTAGAGAGTGATAGAGTGATAATAGAGTGATTTTCATGTATTGTTTCCACACCAACATTGCATCTTAGCCTTTTCATTTGGAACTATTTGAGGCTCCAGCGATTTCCCCGGCGCAGCTCGTACATTATCTGCGAGACCCCACCCCCACCTCATATTGACATTCCATAAAGCTGACCCAGGGCAAGGCAGCCATCTCTTTTCTCACAGATCACAGTGATAGCCAACAGTGTGCCATGGTACATGACACTTTTCTGGCCCTTTGATCACTAATAGTACAGCTGGACATGTTGAATGCACATTTCCTAGCCCGGAGAAATAAGGAAAAAAAATAAATAAAAAACAGCTTTGTGATGCAGGCGAAGCACTGAACTGACATAGAAAAAAGCAGCAGGAAGTTCAAAGTGAATCTCTGTGTACTCTAAAAGTCAATACCAGTTTGTTTTTATATGATTATATAACCTACATATATAGAGAGAGACAGTGTAACATGTTTAGAAAAGTTGTTTCTCTGTCAAACTCTATCTGTCTATCTATCTATCTGTCTGTCTGTACATCTATCAATTTATCTTATATTTCCTGTAATAATTCATGGGAGATCCTCAGAATAAAAAAGTCTGAAAACAGCCTTATGTTACAGATACCACAGCTGCCATATTAAAGTTTAACAGTTTGTGTGTTTTTTTTTATCTCTATTGCTCACTTCATTCCTTCTTGCCAAATCATTTTTGCTCTTCATTAACATGTCATTATACCCTTTATTTCTCTCTCTCTCTCTCTCTCTCTCTCTCTCTCTCCTTCTGTTTCTTTTTCTCTCAGTCTCTCTCTCCTCCCTCTCTTTCACAAGCCCTCTGCTCTCCCTCTTTCCAATAAGTCACATTTAATAGTACATTTCCTTTCTTGGCCTGGGGCCTGGTGCCAGACCAGCTGTATGAAATGTAGTTTCACCGCTTTCCCTGCCAGCACTTTTGTTCAGAGGAAAAATAACAAAAAATCCCACAGAGCCTCTTGAACTCTCTAAGGCTTTTTTCTTCCTTTTGAAGAGGAGGCGAAACAGCTCTTGATTCATTGTTTGTTTTACCGCCATGTCCCTTAAAAGGAATAGTGCAACCGTCTCTTGTCGTTACACGAGAAGACCTTATTTTTTTCTCATGACTGAGAAAGTCATGTTTCTGTCTGGCTTTTATGGATTGTTATTGTGAAAAAACCTGACAGAGGAGCTGGAGCGATTTTCAGAGGAGCTTATTGAACTTTGGAATGTTATAGTTTTTCAGCTGTCTTGGTTTCTTCTTCCACGGCGTTTCTTGTTTCTGGTCTAGTGCCAATTTCCATTTTCTTTTCTGAGCAATAAAAGTCTAAAATTTTTCCTCACTACTTTTTTCATGTCATTATTTTGCACATGGGGATTATTATTATGTTATTCATATCTTAATGTTCCCATTAGCTATGACATCAGATACGGAAAATTGACTGAGAAACATTCAGAGGGAAAAAGACCAGAAGTCAAAAATAGTTTAATCGTTTTGTACAAAATGGTCCTTGTCACTTAGCATGGAATTGATTAAGTCAGGGCACAGCTATCATGTAATGAATCAACTGAGCCGTACTGTGTGTTTATAACTGGAATGTACAGTTACCAGCTGAAATATTTCATTACGCTAACGGTTATAAAAGCTTCAGTGATTAATCACATTAGAATATCAGATTAGAGTTTACATGCTATGAGGATCTGAGAAGTTCGTTTTACTAATGTGATTTGAAGTCTTCCAGGCCTTCGCTTTGGCTTGTCTTTATCCAACCAGCTGGCTCTGGCTGGTGCACATACCTGCTCTGTTTTACAGTAAACTCTTCACACAACCAAACATACATTCTCTCAACACTCAACAAATACCAAATGTGATCCTCCCTAACAGAAGATAACCCATTGTTCACTCTCTCTCTCTCTCTCTCTCTCTCTCTCTCTCTCTCTCTCTCTCTCTCTTTCTCTCTCTCTCTCTCTCACACACACACACACACACACACGCACACAGCTGAATGTGGATTTCTCCCACCCTAGTTTAATTAGAAAAGGATTGTTAATGCATGCCAGGTATTACAACAATGTTTTGAGGCAGCATATTTGATACAGTGCGTGCCTCTGGCATAGCTGCAGCTCATTCTAATTCTGGTTTAACCAAACAAAGTGCTCATGTACTGCTTGTACTTTATATCATTCACTCTTTTGGTATTGACTCTCAAGTAAAAAAAAAAAAAAACACTACCTAAAGGGGTTCAGATATCGAGTGTTTGAATCTAAAATTGTTTCCCTGTTGTTTCCATAGAAAGACTTGTTTGTGTGTGACAAGCAAAATGATTGTGTCAACATGACTCGCCATAAACTAGTAATTTTCTATTCAAGCACTACATGACATAACGTGACATGGTTGTAAAACAAACTCATCTTCATTCACCTGCCTGCATTCCTCCTCAGGCTCCTCCTCCCTTATGAGAGGCACATCAAGGGAGAGAAGGACAAGCCGCTCCCCCTGGTCAAACCCAGGAAGCAGGAGGGCAGCCAGGAGAGGGCTTCAGGAGGCAAAGCCAAAGGAGTCGGGGCCAAGAAATTGAAAGGCCCCAGCAACCCCAAGCAGGGGTGTAAAAAGGAAAAAGGGGAGACGGGGAAAAGCCAAGAGCAATCACAGGTCAGTCGCAAACCTGTCCCAACTGGCTTTCCTGCTGTCCCATCATTCCTCCTCTCTCTATTTCACTCTTATTTTAATCTCCCCATGCTTTCTCGTCGTTGCTTCACCCTCTGTCTTGAATTCCTGTTGTCTTATGAATCAAATATTATGAACATGCAATGGGGTGTCTTATTTCTTATCCTTTGATAAACAACTGAAACGGTTATCCTTTTTCCATATGCAGGACTCCAACGTGAAAGAGGAGAATCGTGAGCTTTCCACAGCCATAAAACAGGAAGCCTCTTTGAGAGACAAACCGATTATAATAGAGGAAGAGGAGTTACATCTTACCCTGAAGAAAGAGGAGTCCTTGGCGGTGGAACAGCCATCTCCACTCTGCCTTAAAGAGCCAGACTGCAGGGCCCCTCATGCAAGTCTGCCCCTCCACAGAGGGCCCAGTCCCCAGCCTGAATGGAGGCAGATCAGCGAGGCCCTGCAAGAGAAACTTGCCTCTGAACAGCAAATAGAGGGGCACTTCATTCCTAAAAACTCCTACCTGCCTCAGCGCTGGGACCAGAACAAACCTGCTGGACACGTTGCCCTGCCTGAGCCCACATCCAGGGTCAAAGACTCCTTAGAAAGCCATGGGGGGAGAGTAGGGAAGGTGTTACCAATGTGCAAGCAGGCAGAGAGACAGCCTCTGGACTCTGGCACAGATTCCTTCCCAGAGAAAGAAGACTATAGTGTCATTAAGAAGGAGTCATCCCAGGTCCCTACCCAGATGGCCGCCTACTGCAAAGCCGGCCAGGTGGTCATGTCTCCTTTGGCAAAGAAGAAACTTCTATCTCAAGTGTGTGAGACCAATCCTTTCTCCTTTACCTCACCTTCTCTTCAACCTCCTCCTCCACCTGACCCGGTTCCTCCTGCTCTCCCAGCCATATCAGCAGCTGAAAGAGAGAGGGAGAGGAGAAAGGGCGAGGAGGAGGTGGCAGGACAGAGACAGGGAGGTGTGACAGACAGCAGTCCGGAGGTAGCGCCTGTTTTCAGGCCAACTGTTATCCAGCATGCCCAGAGCAGCAAGCCTCTCCAACAAGCCACCAGTGGTACATCAGAGAGGAGTCCTCTCGGGGAGCTTTCAGAGACTTATGGCTGCCGGACGAGCCACCACCTCCAGCCCCAAGTCACCCCACCATGGCAGCCCTACCTTCCCCGAACCCATGCTCAGGATGGGGTGGAGAACGCTGGAGAGAAGCTCCTCCAGGGTCCCACTGCCCAGCCCCAGAGCTACCCAGGTGACTGCTACTCTTCCCCTCACCTGCACAGTCTCTACAGGCAAACTGAGAACTGCCTGAGCCAGGAAAGACTTGCCGGCTTCCCCAGTGGAGAGAGGAGAGGGCATTACATCAGGGACAGTGAAGGTGGTCAGGGCTTTGTCTGTGGTAGCCTGGAGCGAGAAGGCTTGGCCTACAGATCTCACTACAGTGACAGGACTCAAACACAGGGAGATAGTAGAGAGGTAGAAGACGAGCCCAGAGACTTCACTATTTCTAAACCTCTCTCTCAGAGGGTGTCCTCCTTCTCCAAGCCCTCCTTCTGCAGTCTCCAATACCCCATCATGCATCAGGGTTTGGATTCTCACCCCAAGGCATGCCGAGTCCCTCCTATGACCATCTCGCCCCCCAAACAGAGCCCGCCGGAACCCTCTCAGCCGTTCCCCAGCCCCAAAACGTCCCCTGATGCATCCCTCAACAGCCCCATTCGACCCAGTAAGCGGAGCCTAGCAGACCCCGAGAATGAGGGCGTCCCAGACAGGAAAGTCCGAGTGGTGACGCCGATGCACCCCGCTGGCGCCATCCGACGCAGCGACCCAGAAGAGCTCAAACCGGCCGAGCCAGCCCATGCCGTTCACCTCAACAACCATCTCCCCGAGGGTCACCCGACAACCACATATCCCCCACCGCACGCCGCACCCCTCTACCCGGGTATGTACCCTCCTGGCAGCCTGGTTTCGCCAAGGCCCCAGGACGGGCTGCAGCAGCACCCAGGTCTGCAGTACCTGAAGAGCCAGACAGCAGTGTCTCCCCTCGTGCCCCCGTTAGCCTTCCACTCCATGATGCTCCACAGGCAGCTGATGGCGTCAGGCCCCAGCCCGCACCACTTCTACAGGCACCCGGGCGGGGCGGCACTTTACGGGGACCTGCTTCACCACTTGTACCCCCTCTCCACCCTCCCCCCGCCACAGCTGTCGTCGGTACACCCCAGCACCAGACTGTAAGAGAGAGAGGGAGGAGACACATGCTTTGTTTTTTCCTCTTTCCTCTACCTGAGACAGTTCCTCAGCCTCTCTTTGGTTTTCTCTCTCTTGCTGTGGGATCGTGGCTCAGTCGAAAAGAAAACACTGATCACAAAAACTGGCAGATTACAAACTGATGAACTCTTCAGTCAGGCAGACTAAAAAATTCCATTTCTTTAGTTTTTTTTTTGTTTGTTTATCTGTTTTGTTTATATACTTTGCACTGTTCTGTTTTTATCACCACTTACTGTTTCTTTTTTTGTTTTGTCGTATCCTTATTTTGCACAATGCTGACGTGTATGTGCTCACAAATCAGTTTGCCGCTCTCAGTCACCACAAGTCAGGTTGTTGCTCTGAACATGTGAAAAGTGGAGGGCAACAGAGAAAAGCCATTGTTTACTGCGTCTGAGGGCTAAACTTCATCGCTGAAAAAAACACTACAAGTAACATGACGATGTAAACGAAACCCTTTAAACTAGGGATGCGTGCACCAATGCAAAAGTCCAACAGCTGTTTAGCGCGTTACTCAGCCAGTGGTGGTTGTATCTGTTTACATGTCTCCACGCTGAAAGCTGTTGCCTGTTTTTGCTACAGTAAATCCACCTGGATTCCTTGGAGTGGACGTGAACACACACTGCGGTGCTGCATAACATAAATACTAGCTTAATCATAACATACTGAGGTGCTGTGTTGACGGATGTACTGTAGACTCACTTTCAACTCGATTCAGGTTTTATTCAGGATTCATTTCAGTTCAGTTACAACACGTAACTACCGTGTACAATCTGTTGACAAATCATGAATGAATGTGGGTGTTTTTTATGTTACAGTTCATGAAACGCCGTGTTAATGTTGCTTTCTAAATTGAAAGTAAATTGACCCCAACCCCTCTTGTGATTAGTGGCCTGTAGCAGCTTGTTTTTGTCTTTTCTGACCAGCATAATGAAGCAGCCGTATGCTGTGGAATGCTCACCACAAGAAATCACTTCTTCTTTTTTGTTCTTGACATGAAGAGCTTGCTCTTTTTTTTGTGAACGGACTCCTTTATTCTACAATCTGAAAAGACTCACTGTATGATTTGAAAGGAATGTTGTCAGTTAGGTTTTTTTTATTGCTTTGCAAATATCTGTGCCTTTCACAGTCTTGTATTAGAGTTAGCACTACAGTTGTTAAGGTTTATCTTTTGTAGCAGGGTAGGAAAATCATAATTATTGTCACTCTCGTCTGTAATGCAGCACACAGAGTCAGAATCACATTCTCATACAAAACCGTACAGCACACTGGGCCATTGGACACTAGACTTGATAGGGAGTGAACAGTATTTTAATTTTTTACCTTTTGAAACAGTCTCTTCTTTGACCTGAAGGTCAGTGTGCTTAAATAGAAGTATTCACCTATTTCAGCTGTGGCAGGCAGGCGATCATAGAGCAGGCCTACTTGAAAAGATTTACACATACTTGACGTTGACCCAGGTCTGGTGTCTATCATCCCTCAGGAGGGTGTGTTGTATGTGTTTTCTAGCAGTGATCAAAAGGTAGCAGGCTCCATAAAGTATGCTTACCATACTCTGTAGCCTGAGGTGGGAAGACAACAGCTGCTCTGGCTTTTACAACCACTATAACCACTGTTAATGGCAATCCAGGAGAGTCAAAATACACAGTGAATATGTATGGTGTTTCAAAAAAAAATTTAAGTAAAAAAAAAAACTGTAAACATTTATGTGTAAAGTTTTACAAGATACTTTTAAGATAAAGACATTCATTTCTGATTAAGTACTGTACATTACTGTGTGTAGGTAAAAGTGGCTGCAGTGAAGCTGCCAAGCCCTCCTGTACAGAACGTTCATTTGGGATCAATTTCATGGCCAACCTCTCTCTCGTCTTATTTTCTGTGTAAATAGCACTGTAGATAGTACTGTGTGGTTGTTATCATATAAACTGTGTCATAATCTGTAAATAGTATAAAAAAAAATAGTATAAAAGTCGGTTACACAATCTAGCTGTGTCCTTGTTTGCTCTGTTTCAAGGTCACCGTGATCATCTTAGATTTAAACAAACACTACAATTTAAGAATTAGGATTATCTTTCTTTTTATTTGTTGTCGTTTCACTTTTTTTTCCATGTTGTTTCCATAATGTGCATCCTGAAAGTGTTTTTGATACAATAGCCATCTGTTTACCAATCACCCAGCTGGCGAGCAAGAAAAAAAAAATAAAATAAAGAAGACATTTTGTATGATACGACTTCCTGTATATTTAATTAAAATATTTTACTATCTACACACGTTTCATTTGTCGCGTTATTCTTTTGCTGAGGTGCAGGATGGATTGCTAATATTCAGTGAAACATTAAATATCACTGTGTCATCTCTTTGAGTGTTAATTTGATCACTTTTGATGCTGTCCAGGAGGAAAAATCAATTATTCAGCTATAACATTAAGCTAAAAACTCAATCCCCAGTCAAAGTAATGTTCTTTTTGCAAGGAAATGCAGTGTGAATGGGGTTTTATTATTGTAACACCATTATCTGGCTATGAGATTCCACCCTGCCATAATCTTCACAACAGGCTACTTCTGGGCTAAAAGCCAGAGAAGCCTCTCAGTATTTGCTGCAGTAGAATATCTGCCAGTGCGTGTATCTCTATGGGGTGTGTGTGTGCGTGTGTGTGTGTGTCTGGCTGCAATAAAAGCTATGCTTTGACTTTTATTGCCACCCCCTGGTAAACCTTTACCATGAAAAATATTCAGTTATACCTCTAAGCTCAGCAAAAATAAAACAGGCTCACCAAGGCAGAATGTAGAGCATTTTATTGCAGATCAGCGATAAAATAAAATAAAAAATAAAAAATACAGTTAGCTTCCTAGATAAAAGTCAACTGGGAGAAGAAAATTGCACGTTGGACAAAAAAAAACTACTGTATTTTTGTATATGGCACTGTACAGAAATAACTATTAATGTACAACAACTTATTAGTATGTACAATTAATTGATATGCTGTAGGAATAACAATTCACATATGTCAGTATTAAACAAAAAAGGAATTACACCTCAGTTTTAATTAAAAATACAAAATCTACAATTGAAAATATTTCTACAAAATCTGTTACGGGTACTCTAAAATGAAAAACATACCACATATTTTTAACAAATGAGATGTAGTAAATGCATTTAAAATTGGCTCAAAATACAGAGAACTGTGCATTAGCTTTGCTCTGATCAAAGTGAAAGTGTTCAGTCCTTGTTTATCTGTCAGGCAGCTCTAGATTTATTTATTTAATTTTTTTTAACTCACTGGCAGGTTTCACTGGAACACATTTTTTCTTGTGCTACATTCGGAGATGAGCTTCACAACATTTCCACAGAAGCAGCCTATCCAATAGTGGTTACACTACAACAGTTTTAGCTTGGCCTGCACAATTAATCGTGTGTAATCTCATAGAGAAATTTTATCTTTCACCACAATTTATAAACCAGCCATACAGAAACAATTTAATCTCCTTTAGAATGAGCATTGTAACTGAAAATAGTTGAGATGTTGATGTACGACGCGGAAAGTGCAATTTAGTAAATGCCATCCCAAGATCGAGCAAAATATTTACGACAATCATTTTAGCCATAATCATGCAGCGCAAGCTTACAACCTTCCATTAAGCATATTCTGCCATTACTCTGAATGTTTTTATAGCTGCATGTCTCTATACTAAAGTGACTGATTTGCCCATGCGAACATAACATAGTAATAAACTCTGAGCACATGAAACATTTGGAACATGTTGTCAATATTAAGCTCCTTCTCGTTTTGTACAATACATTTCTCGATTCCTTTAAGGCTTATACAAAATGCTTGTTTAATCAGCCTTCCACCCATCTACATCAACCCCCCATCGCCCCAAATAACTGGACAGGATTTACAGGGTGAATTAAAAGGGGAAAAAAAAAAAAAACTAAACAAAATGGGATTTTAGCTTTCATCATGGTTTACCTGGTCAGGCAATTTCACAGAGAAAGCAACTGGAGCTAATATTTTGTACACTCAGAGTAATTATGAAGACCTCTCCTCAGCAAGTGACAGTAAGTGGTTGGACTATCTAGTGGTTGGCAGTATGATGATATGTCCAAAGCACACAAGGACATTCATTATCTGAGCTACTCAAAAGACTCCAGATTCATTTATACAATCATGTTAACAGCGTTTATGGACTGCAATGTTAAATTATGCTGGAAATAGTGTATAGCTCCTGAAAACCCAAGGTCACTCCATTAGCAAGACCTCTGGGAAATGGACAAGTTACATTAGTGCCCAGTATTGGTTCTAAAATTCTGTTCCCTTAAAAATCAACTAAAGTGGTCATGAAGTTGTCACAGTAAGTGGAGTAAGTCAATAGTTTCAAAAGGAGTGACTGTGCCTGTGGATCAATTCCAATTTGAGTGCTTTTGCAAAGGCTTTTTCTTTGGTCCATGTTTCAGTGGCAGAGCGGAGAAATAAGCCTTTCCATTCTGGTGGGATTGTTGACGGTGGTGAGCAAAGTGAACATACAGCTCTCAAATCATCTATGGATTAGCTGCTCGCGAAGAGGTTCTAGAAGTGGGGACAACCAGCCAGATGAGAACCTTGAAGTAAGTTCTTAAAGTTGGTCTGATTTTTTTGTTAGTGGTCACTGGTTAGAAGGTTAAACCTAGAGAACTCTCTGGCACCCAAAGGTCTAGATTACCAGGCTTTGGGGTTGATCTTCTCTCTGAAGGACTTCCTCAGTTTGTTCCTGGGAGCCGGGACTGGACCGAGACCAAGGCTGGGCTTTAAGTACCCGTGTGCAGCCTTGGCTTCGGGGGTCTGGGTGTGGTGGTTCTGGTACTCCAGTTCCTGGAAAAGGTGCTGCTGCTGACCTTGCGGTTGCACGTCAAGGTGGCCCAGAGGAGCATTTTTACGGCTGAGGGCCCCCGCTCCTGCGTTGTTCCTTTGAAGCTGCTGGATAATGGCAGAGAATTTGGCATCCAAAGATGGCCTGCCAGTTTTGGACCTTGTGGCAGGACGTGAAGTGCAAGCACTGCTGTTCTCCTTCTCCTGCTGGGACAGAGGAGGACGATGGACCGAGGCAGGGAGGGGAGGTCTGGCCGGACGAGTGGGCGGGGCATAAGGCTGTTTGTCAGAGGGGGGAGGAGGGGCACGGCGCTTTTTGCTGGCAGAGTTGGGGCTAGAGATAGGGGTGGAGCTTTTGCTTGGAGACAGAATACTCCTCTGCACTACAATTGGATGGGATCCATCAAAAAGTGTGGACCAATTAGGTGTCTCCTTCTCCTCTTCCTGACCAATGAGAAAGCGGCCATCCGTCTCCTCAATTTTGTTGTGAATAATGTCTGTGATGCTCTCAAACTTGCCAGGGGAATTTATACCTGTAGGTGAAACAAAATAAATATTCATTCAAATAAAGTAAGATAATCATTATGTAGTCTTCTGTTTAAAGATAAAACAATATAACAGATGCAATAGGCAAGATCTGTGATTATGAAATTTAAATCATATTTCAATTTCAAAACTGCTCATTGTTTTGTTGGATTATCTACAGTAGGCAAATCTCTACACCTCAAGCATGGAAGCAGTATAGATTTGTGAGATCTAGTATTAAAATACAGTGAATTTCTCATCTGAAAACAAAGGATTTAACTTATATGCATCGTCACACTGAAACTAGAACTATTGTGCATAGTTAATAGATCATATTTGTTATTTCCATGTTTCACGTAAGCTGGGATTCAGGAATAACAACTTCTAGAAATAGATACAGAGTAAATGCAAATTGTTTAAAGGTGTATGAGATCAAACGGTGGTTGATTTATCAAGCTCTTGCTAAGTCACTTCGGCCACTCATTCCAACCACGCTACTCACTGAGCTCGTTGTAAACAGAGTCGGCCTGCTTGGTGAGGAAGAGGGGTGGTTTCCTTGGTGATGCAACCTCGATCTTCATCAGCTGGTCACAGCAGTGCAGCCACTGGCCTGGCCATAAACGAAGAAACCAAACTGAACCAAAACTTTATCTATATAGCACATTTCATTAAAGAGAAGAATAAATGCAAAGAAACACAACTGCAAACTCAATACCTATAAGACTGATCTTGTTTCAGCATAGGAATGGCCAATACTTCCACTACTTAAAAAGGTACACTATAAACAAAACTGCCGAGGGTGAGGACCATTTAGAGTCATCAGACAAAAAAATGTGGAATAACAATAAAATTGGATTGTTGAGTCTACATGGTTCCCATTGTCATCTGACTCACTGATGAAATTACATACTTATTCCACAGTTTCTGTTCAGTCAGTCTCTGTGAAGTTCTACAAACCAGATAATGAATTGGTGCAATCTGTTCCAAAAACAAAAAGCACGGATAAAGACAGACAAGGAAATGGAAAGAGACATTGGTATGTGGAGTGTAATATGGGGATCATTCCAGCTTTAGGAGGATCAAAATAACATTTGTATTATTCATAGCTCATAATGGCCTTTAATGATAACAATCATCATCCAATATATTCTTCCTTAGAATACCAAACATCATCAAGACTCTGGATGAATCCAATTTCCAGACATACAATTATGCTCCACAGCATCGAAAATATCACTGCATGGCTCTCTGGAAAGTGATTTCAAAACAGGAAACACAATCTAGGAGTTTGCTTATAATCACAACGAGCCAACAGGTAGAAGTCTAGGTAAATATTATAAGCCAATCGCCCCAACATATTGTATGCTCTTAAAATAATAGTATAGATTTGCACATGGAAATATACATGGAAACAAACCATAATGTGGTCAAAGCAAGCTTAAATTCTCCCAAAACTATTAATGTGAACTATAAGATATTCAATTATAGTTTTTTTCCAGAGGCTGTTTTGATATGTGGTCACTTTAAATAAAACTAAAATTAATAAATGACAGAACCACATAGTTACATCTAAAGAAACCTTTATCTGGGGATATGGGAGGTTTGTCCCGTTAATTACCAAACTCATACTTTCCTTTTGTCTGATTGATCTGATTAAAATTATTAGTGTACACATGTTTGTATTTGTTTTGTATATTTATGTGAGCACAGTGAATATTTTTAGTGCAATTTTGAAAGCTGTGGTAATGCCTGCTCCTCCAGCTGGCTGGTTGCTTCGTTTCTGAATGGTAAATTAATCGAAGTGTTGAAGCCAAGGGATGGAGCGTGACTGAAGACCTGATCTCATGGTCCTCCGCTATTTGGGTGGCATCATCTCTTCCACAGACCTCATGCACAATTCCTGGATGCTCTTGGTTGCCTTAGGATGGACTGGGAGCAGGAACAGGGTGGCTGAGTCTCAGAGGTGAGGCAGAGGGTAAACAAGAGAACCTGGCGCTCATCCATATTGCAGGGAGCTGCTGGGAGGCTGGTGTTGCTGCTGGAATGGGGGCCTGGCAGAGTCGGCGGTCACCACCCACCGGTGCCCTGGCCAGTATCAAACTGCACATTGCCACTGGCCTCCAGATCAGCAGGGCAAGTGAGGAGAAAGCCTGCCTCCATATGCAATGCCCCACCATTGCTGCCATGGCCAGAGTTGAGAGAGCAGCCTCAGAGGTTGCGTCAGTAGGCCAGCCACTGCTCACTCTTAGCTAGTTGGTGGTTACGTGTCGAGACAAGGCACCCTGCACTGGTAAGGACCGGCTGCAGCTCAGGAATGCTGTGCTGCTGCAACAGCTCTCACCAGTGTCATTCTCAGGGCAACAGCAGGGAGGTCTGCATCACTGACACCAGAGGTATTTACTACAAGCTTGCTCAGACAGTCAGTTACTTGATGTTTGGCTTGCTCATCATTGGCCAGAGGGACTTGGACCATCTGATCTGAATCATCCTCAGAGTCATACCCAGAGCTTACATTTCCTGTAGTGCAGTCAGCCAAGGAGCTCACTAGGTGGAGAAATTGAGAGGAATCCTTCCCCAACGCAGGACAGGATTTCAAAGCGCTCAGAAGTTCATCAGGTGTCATTTTACAGATGCTCACAGTTGGCTTACTTTATCATAAACTGCAGAAACGTGCTCTCTTTTCAGTAAAACAGATGCTCTCAGCACAAGTTCATGTGGTAAACGTCAGGTTCTGGAACATCAGCGATCAAGAACTAAAGGCAAGCGTAAAACAAGCTTTAGAGCCCTGTTTGATTGCCTGGCCGAGGCGCATCTCAAACCTGTCCAAGTGCGAGTCTGCCAAAGCTCTCCCCACCACTAAGAAAGATTTGATGCGGTTTCTTGGCTTTGTGGGCTATTACCATAGCTTTTGTAAGAAATTTTCCACCATAGTTGCGGTGTTAACTGACCTGCTTAAAAGTGAGGGTAAATTTGAGTAGTCCCCCAGGTTTTAAAGTGCATTTGAGAATATCAAAATCTTGTTGTGTTCGACCCGTGGCCTGGCTGCAGCACGTCTGGATGATCCTTTTGATCTCCAGCTGGATGCCAGTCATGTTGGTGCTGGCACAGTTTTGTTGCAGGAAGGCAAGGACTGCATCAGTAGACCTGTTTGAAACTTCTCAAGGAATTTTAATTTTTATCAGCTGAACTATTCAGTGATTGAGAAGGGTGAGATGGCTTTGGCTCTGATTTGGGCCTTACAGTATTTGGAGGTTTACACTGGCACAAGGGCTAGGCCAGTGGTGGTCTACAAGCCCCTGACTTTCCTGAAGTCATTTTACTGGTCATTGCTGCTCCAGGCGTATAATTCGGAAAAGTAATATAATATTGTGGCAGATGCTTTGTCTCGCGCCTTTTTTCATGTTACAACTTTTGTTTTGCTCTCTCTCTTAATTTGTATCCAGGCTCCAGTTGCTGAGATGTGAGGAAGATGGCAGGGCAGTGTCAGTAATCTAGAGATTTCCTTGTGTTGGGTATGGTTAAGTGTTGTTGGCTATTCATTTTGTGGTACATGTTATGTTAAGTTTTGTACTGTGGTGATCCCTCTGGGACCCTTGCCCTGCCCTTCCCTTCCCTGTCAGTCTGTCTTTGCCTGCTTGTCTTTCAGATAGGTAGGGGATGGGTGGGGCAGGGGGACTTTTCCAAATCCCACATCCCATAATGTTTCTTTCTTTTTTATATTCATTAATAAATATAGTTGTTTCTCTTGCATTTATTGTCTGCCTCCCCTCCTTTGTTGTGGCTTGTCAAACCAGGATATGACACACCACTATGCAACTGTCAAGATATGCCAGTTCCACGTTGGAACTGGCATATCTATAAGATAAGCTAATCACGCCCGCTGCCACATCCTGTTTTGGCCCCATGGCCAACCTTTACACAATAAAGGGAAAAAATGAATAAAAGGTAAAAACTAAGGTTCTAAGATCTCTTCCTGCTCAGAGGAGTGTATCTAAAAAGAAGTGCAGCCTTTTCCTGTGGAAAAACACTGTCATATATAAACTTAAACGCCTTATCTTTACAGTTACATACTGTAACCTGCTCTGTGCACATATGCATCCTCTCTTTACATACTTACACATCCTTGTGCTGTGTGTTTACTCACTCTGGTCATAGAAGTGCTGGTGGAAGGCATCCACCCAGTCCTCCAGCTCCTCCCTGGTGCCTGTGGTGAAGACGATGGTCTGAGCTCCTTCTGATGAAGGGTTGATGATGGACAGACTGCTGCACCTCTGGCCTGCCGGGTCCTTCTCCATCACACGGATTCGTGTGTCCTGCAGGCAAAAAACATAGAACTTGACACAAACTGAGAGAGAGTTCTGCAGTGTTCCAGCCAAAGCTCTGCATCACATCTAGACCTACAGGCACATTACTGACGTAGTGAAACATGCATTCAGCAGAAAAATGTCTTATAAGAATTAATGTTTGTTTTCCCTTCATGTTAGTGAACGCACCGTGCTCTACACCATCAAGCATTCACAATATCTCTGATGAATAATGAGATTCAGCTTGTTTTGTATCGTTATTATTACTATCAGTGTTTGGGGTAATGAGGGCTCAGATTACTCTTTGTGGAAATTCGTGTCATAACAACTTAGTTCTTCAATTTGTGTAGCCCAATGAGTTACTTTTTAAAAATTCAAATGTTATTTTTAATGGTTTTCTTTCTGTTGGGTCATTTTAAGAAAAAAAAACACAATCAAAAAGAAAGGCAGAAAAAACATGAAAGAAAACCATAAAAAATACCTAAATGAAAATTTTGTCACTCTCTCAGGTGAGAAACTGAAGTATTTATCTTTCAGTAACTGCATGTGGTGTGTTTTGTTAAGTTAGTGATGTAATGAGACATTTTAAAGTGAGTTATTTTTCATCTACAGTCTCAGCAGAATAATCTGAATGTGAAGTGTGAAGGAGAGTGTGCGATATAACGTTTTGAATCCTCTTTTTTTTTTTTTTTAAATGTTTAGAGCTGTAACAAAAGGTTTACTGTTTCCTCTCACCTTGTTGATGGGTATATTCATGGAAGGCTCCACTTTTGCGTCAATTTCTTCTGGGGTGAAGTAGCAGGACAAAGTGCCGGCGCTCAGCACGCAGTACAGCGTGCAGCAACGGTACACTCCCTGCACACTTTGCTGCAAACACCAGAGGAAACAGTGACTAAACACGATTCAATTTGAAAAGAAAATTCAGGCTTTTTAATCTTGTCTGGAACTGAAACTGAGACCAAAGGAAAATAAAATAACACAGGAACAAAGCGGGCAGGCAAAACCAGCCTATTTGTGATTCGACAGAACAGGAAATTACTGTCACATAATTGGACGTCAAATCAAACTGTTTGGTAAAGCAGATACAATAAAAAAATAAATAAATAATAAAAAAAAAAAAAACATGTAATGCACGTTGTAGCACTAAACCCTGTTCTCTCGTAATATTAGTCCACTCTATTAGAGTTGACATGCAGTGCAAAGCAACATGTCATTGTACAGTCCAAATGAGACCTCTAGCAACTGTATTCAGGACAACTTAATGCTTTTTAATGTCTTAAACCTAGATAACTTTACACTTTTTCAGATTTTTTTTCAATGATCTGCAACTATAGAGAATACTTTTGAAATCTTAATTTGTATTCAGTGTCATTTTTAGGTGAACTAGTTTTAATTGCATAGATGATTAATGTCTTCCATACATTTGTTTTATATGGCCCTGTTGAACCATAAGAGTGTAATTTTAACAACGTATTATTTTTGTACATCCGTGGTGGATTAGTTGTGAATTAGCCAGTTGGGGAACCGGCTCTGGGGCTTGCTGATGCTAATAACACAGCAGTGACTGTACCCTCTGGCTCAGGTAGCCGGTCATCATGCTCTGTGTCATGCAGGCGGGCTGGGCCACCAGTCGGCAGCAGAGGTTGCCGTAAAGTGGCAGCCACGACGACCAGTCAGCTGTGAAAGAGACAAGAAACAGAGGCAACATCGTAAACCAAACTGTAAGATCTGCCTGGATTAATCATGACAAACCAGCATATATTGATGTAAAAATACAGGCACTGACTAGAAATCACTTGCAATGTTATGTGAAAAAAGTCAGATTTATCACTGAAATGTCTTTTTCAGGTATAAAAGGTGTATTACACAACATTCACTGGCATGAGATAAACAGATCTAAGTCCCTGCTTCAGTGGGAGTGTTTGATCCACATAATGTGATGCAAATAACATTACCAAGTGTTATACAGAATTTCATTTTAAGTATTGTGACACAAACTAAAGCCAAAATTTGATCTGACAAATTTGAGCTGGATAACAGAAACTTGCTGAGCGCCCTCCCCCGCATCCATTTAATCGCTCAGCCAAAGGAATAAAAAGCAGTTTGGACTAAATTTCTGTCAAAGGTATTTTTTTTGTTTAATTCTAAGTTTCAGTTCCATTGCTGTGAAATATTGTATTGTTGAACCAGCACTGAATCAAATTAGGAGCTAAGCATAATCCTTTCACGTCGGCAGATATTACTTTTCTGTGCTTTTGTGTTTCTTACCGTCTTGGAGGACAATGAGGGAGTGAGACTGGAAGCTGCCTTCAGCCTGGGGCAGACACAGTTTAGTGGAGGCCAGCAGGCTGTACTTGGCTCCACTGGGACAAATAGTCACAGACACACACATGCACCCACACAAATCATAAGGTGTGGCAATGTACTGTGTTATACCAATATATTTGCTTATATTGGCCTTTTACTTACGCCTCCCCTGAAGTAGCTTCAAAGTCATACAAAACATTTTTTCCCATATTGTATGATAATGTCACACACATATTTGGAGCGCACATTTTAGTTGTTCATTTAATGGTTCAGTTGTGTTGTTTATAAATTAATTCTTTATTCAAAGGCAGTCTGTATCTGAGTTTATCCTACCACTAAATATGTGGGGAGAATCAGCCACATGAAACCTGAATACTTGTGTTTTTTCCAGATATTAAATATCCGTGTGAAATATCAGCTAACAGCAGCTTCAGCCTAAAAATATTAACATTGGCCTTCAAAAAGCCATACTGGTTGAACCCAGGTTTCTCCCAGAATAAATTGTTTTCGAATGTGTTGTGTGATCCTCCAACTACACTTGTTGTTCCAGTAATAAGTCATAATCAAGTTAGTTCCCAACTGTGAAAATATCAAATAGGCAGCCAAGAGTCTGTAAAAGCTTTTACAGGATAACACACAGCATACCAGGGTATTGGGTTGCACTGCAGGAAGGTGTCGGGGTCTGGAGTGTCCAGCAGAGGGCAGAGCTTCTTCCCGCCAGCTTTGCCAAAAGAGTTTCGGAGCTTCTTGGCCAGTTTCTTCGGTGTATTGGAGAGGGTGAGCTCTTCCTCCACAGCACAGCTCCACAGCTCCACCCTCAGCTCAAACTGGGGCACTGCCTCATTGCTGGTGGTGCGGGCAGCAGAAATTTAAATTGAGACTGGTAATACTAAATTATCTATTAACCTTTGCTTTGTCAAGGCACAGAGGGCTAAAAGGAAATACAAAATATTCATGAAGCATACATTAACCTTTCATTGTAGAGCAATTATGGCCAGGAACCCACAGCAGAAATGGATGAGTCAGTGGTGGAAGACAAAATCTTCATTCAAACACTAAATTATGCTACACAGTGTAAATAAAGCACAAAGAAATCTTCCCAACAAAACTACAGACACTTCCTCCACTTCTCCACATCCTGCTGCCTGGAGCTGAATGGCACAATTAATGTGGTATATAGGACTATAAAATATGATTTAAAAAAAATAAATAAATAAATAAATACAAATAATTAGAATAAGAATAGGAAATAATGAATGAAAAAATATTTACAACTCAAATTGCAATTATTTTGACTGATATGCAAGTGTGAATGAATGATGATGATAATGAGATTTTTGCCAGAGTCTACATCAAAACAAACATGCTTTACATTCACATTATTTGTAGAACCACAATACTTACACCATAATACTTGTCATTTATACTGGCATTTTGTCACACATATCCAAAAAAAAAATGCAGCTCCTGAAATTTGGATATTGCACTTGAGATTTTGATAATATTTACTACTGAACTGTTGAGGCTAAATAATATACATAAAACTAGTACTTACAATATGGTGATTCCCTCAAAGCAAATGTCAGTGACTGATCTGTCCACCACCACCATCTCAGTATCAAACACCTCGGAGCCGATCTGCATCAGACAGAAGACCGCCACCCGGCGAGAGCCTGACTTACAACAGGGGTGGACTCGTTAGTGCAAAGAAGGCAATATAACCAACATCCAGATTATAATATTAAGTGAGGTGAAACACAGTTAGAAACAAAAAGTAGACTCACTCCCTCTGTTGTTGAAGTGGTCTGAGTCCTTCCACATCAAAGGAATTCGCAGCCCTACGTCGCCAGGAGAGAGGAGGAGAAAGGCTTTTATCTTTGTGCTATATATAAATCTGTCAGATTTGGTGTCATAAGTTTATGGAAGAAATACGTCAGTGGTGAATGATATTTTTTGGACAAAGTGGGAACAAGCTTACCAGAAATTGCAACCTTCCCATTACAGGGTAAACGGTCCTCTGTACCTGAAAGTCTAATATAGCAATAATGTCTCAGTCAGTATATTTACTTTATTACCAAAAAAAAAAAAAAAAAAAAACACACACACTTCAGAAAGTCATGTTCCTGTCCTCAATGTCCTCAGCCTTCTTTTCAAAATACATTTTTTTTTTTTTTTTTTTTTGCAAACTTAATTTCCTAACAGGATTTTATTATTATATTAGTAAAAACAAAAAATGCTGATAGCACTAAGCCATATCAGCAAGGCTGTATCACTATTGCAAAATAACGGTCACAACAATGAAATATCAACATGAAAGTGAAACAATATATGGCCTTCATAAAGTGTGGTCATATATGTACTGGGGTTAAACAAGGTTTATTGTCCTTGATATGTGTTCAGACATTTTGTGCTATTTCAAAACTTTCCAGGCGTGGAGAACACCATATGGATCCTATCCCTCACCTCCTCGCTGCTCCGATGATGTCCTGCTCCTCCTTCTTCTTCTGCAGCTGGGTGAGGTAAGCCTTGATTCTGGTGTTGCAGGTCAGCAGGTTCTTGGAGGCGTTGAGCACCTGTTCTCTCTTGGTGCAGGCCAGCAGCAGCTTGTACGCCCCCTCGCGCATCCGCATCTCAAAGTCCAGCTTCTCCTGGATGTTGGTGTCCTTTTGGGCGAGACAGACACAGGAGAGAATTCAAAATGACCAAATTTAGCACTCTTGAAAAGCTGGACAAAAAAGGCCGGTATGCTAAACAGAGACAGACAGATGGCTGGCTATGGTGCTTTGAAATGCGTTTTCAACATGAAACAAAATAGCGCAAGTGGACTGACACAAATATGGGAGAATATGCACATGTTGGGGTTGTTCAAGTTCAAGTTGCTCTTGAATGTTTGTCTTGGCTGCAGCTATTCATTTACATGTTGCATTCTAACATCAAGTCATAACCATATAACTTTTGAGATATTATTATAGGCTTAATTTTAGTAAGCAAGAGAGACCATCACGAGATTAACAGCACCTCAACAAGTCAGATTAAGCGGGAAGAATCTGCTGTCTTGCTTATGAAACAATCACTTCCAACATGTCCATCCACCTCAGTAACTTTAAAGACAAAAAAAAAAAAAAAAAAAATGTGCAGATGATGCAGAAAATGAGGAGGGTGGACTTGGCAGTGATACGCTGATGTTTATAAACATATAGCACCTTTAAATTTAGACTTGGAGCACTGAAACCAATTTCAGTCATCCAGAGCAACTTTTTGTGGAGGTGATGTGTGTGATGATTCTTGCAGGAGGAGAGTGAAGTGAAAGACTGGACACAGAGCACGATGGCAGTATGAGTGTGCATGCATGATCCTAAATAGCTCACATGCAGTTTGGATGGCAGCGATGCAGTGTGAAATGTATGGACAAAACTGCAGAATCTAAATCTAAAGCATTTGTGGCCTAAAGGGAATATGATGATGTCTGATATGTGGAAGAAGGACAGGTCATATGTTTGCTATTTTACTTGAGTTTAATTTGTGCTTTCCTGCATAAATTTGCACTCTAAAGCACTGTGGGCAATGTCGTCTTTGAAGTGCTATACAAAAAAGTTTTATTATTATTATTATGATTAGCAGTAGTAGTAATAGTGGTAGTTATAGTGATTCCTGTGGATAAATTATTTAACCAGACTGAATCAAACACGAGGCTAAATGCAAAATGTCAAAGTGTTGGATTAAGAATCTCTCAGTGAATTATAAATTCAAATGCAGGTAAGAGACATGTGCATGCATTTGTTTTGGGTATACAAACATCATCATTCTCCACACTGAACTATACACACTCTGTCTACCTGGAGTTTCTTAGAAATCTGTCGTATGTACAACAAATTCATATCCTCTACTATCTGAAGCGTGTCATTCAGCAGACTTGGGCATCTTTTCATGCTTTTGGCCTGTAAGGACATTAGTTTGAGCGATGTTAGAGCAAAGAACAAACAGTATTTGGACATGCAGAGCAGCATTCAACAGTGCAGGGAAAACACAAGCTCTGGTTTCGGGAAATGAATAGAGGAGCAACACCCCCGGTATCAGATTACTGGGTTACAAGCATTATCTCAGAGAGAAATCAAATTATTGACTAATTATCAGAGCATAGCTTACATTATGGTTTTAATTGTTAGAGATTTCAATAGCAGCTAACGATGCACTTGTTATTTCAAGAATTATCGCAGAAACGAAAGATGAATGGCACAATATTGTGATTGCACTTTGTCCCGAGCAGCGCAACTGTCAGAGCGTCAGAGCTGACAGCAAAACAAAACAAAATCAGTGTAAACGCCCTCGGCTCTACCTCGGTTTGCTGAAATAAGGTACTCTGTCGTATTTTCTTCCTTTTGATCTCCATGGCCAGGGCAGAGCCGGATGATATCGACGACCTGGAGCTCCCGTTTCGCCGGAAAATTTGAACATCCCGCGGCTCGTCCATGTTGTCGGACAGTTGGCCAGCGGTGGAGCCTGGGAGCCGCACACTCCTGCTGCAGCGCCGCTCCTGCTCGATTTGAAGCTCCTCATGTGCCGGAGACGGGGCTTCTGGCTCAGGCGCCGGAGTATCACTGGCTGAAGCCAAAACTATGACCAAAACTAAACATAAAGTGAAAATCAACAATCAATTAATTATCAGTCAGAAAACATTTGTAAATGAATACAGAATATTAAACTGGGGGTGTGAGACTATACATGTGAAAGTCAGCTTTCACAGTTACTCCTGCCTCTAAACAATTGAAGTAAATGGCACATATTAATCTTCTTTTATATCTAGTCTACACGTTTATTATACATAAATATATATTCATAAACAAGAACATTTTCCTCATCATGACAATTGCAGTATACATTTAAAACGTCGGGAAAAATATTTTGCACCCCCAACAAACAACCTTGTGAAAATAAGATTTAATACCACTAAAGGTTAACCCCGTTTTGCAAATAGAATCAAAATGGAAAACATAGAGCTTGCGCATGTAAGTTAATGAGTTATATATTTTGTTTTTTCTTTTTCTTTTCTTTTCTTTTCTTTTTTTTTTTTTTTTTTAAATAAATCAGCTAATGCTCCGCCTTTCCGGTAAGGAGGCAGAACTAAACCGAGCGCCTCTACACTGACAGGGAGCGTCATCCTGCCAGACAAAAACAGGACTGTACCATTTTGAAATTTGAAAATGTTGTAGACTTGGAAAAAAGGGAAAAAAGAAAATAATATCTGATGTTTTTGAATCTTAGGGGTGGAACTATGATTTTAAACAATAGCTACTTTCAGATTGGGCAACAGGTGAAATAAACATGGGCGACACGCGAAATGCTATTTAACTCTGGCTTTTTTATAGAGCTGGTTGGTTTTCCCTGATCCATATGGATGCAGACTATGTTGCCAACGGGTACACTAATGGACAAAATGCTCCACAAACCGCGGGGAGGCCTTGCTTTGTGGAGGATGGGTTGGTTTTGCTCCTGTGATTTCAGGTTAATGTGCCATTACATTCAAAATAACAGTGTGTAAGCTCTCATTTACATTCATTCAGAGTAACCTCATGACAATAAACACCTCAGCGTCCAGATTAAACTGAAACCGCCCAGCCATGGTGATGCTATTAAATGTTAATTGCCCTTTTCACAACATTGAGGTACTCTGCGCTTGTTTGGTTTCCGGACATCTTCATGGGTCACCTTTCTACCGCACCTTCATTTGTAGTTAATAGGTTACATTAACTACAAATACATTAAATAGGCTTGGTTTCTTCTAAATGCTGCGCCGCTCCTCTGATAATGAGGAGACCCGGAGACGTAACCAGCGAAGGAGTCCAGGAAACCCGCCCACCCGGTGCAGGACGACCGGGCTTCTGGTTGAGTTGGAAGTGTAGACGCAGGCGCTGAGGATGAATAATGTCAAGCCAGCCAGAGACAAAACCACACACAGGAAACAGGATGTTGCCTTCAAAATTAAGATGGAGTATTTTAGGTAACACTGACAGAAAGTGCATGTTCTCTGAGGCAGCCAGTAGTGAGCACTGTAGCCTATAGCTGTGAGCTGCTTTGCCATCTATAGGACTAGGCATCTATGCAGATCTGTCAGGCTAAACTATCTATCCCAAAAAATCCATCTCTTCCAAGAATATTGGCTGCTAGTCTTAGCATATGGGCTTGTCTTGTTTTAATTTTTTAACATAAACTGATCAGATTTAGATATCTCACTCTGCAGTGTTATCTCAGTCAGCTCATCATCTCTGTCCCTTTTACTTTGATTGAAATCGTAACTGAATTGGACTCATCTGAACCTCGACTCTGGCTGCTTGTTGATTCATATCTCCATACTACTGAGATAATGTGACTGAGATAAATGACACGCATACTTTCTACATAAGCATACGTGGACATATATAAACAACTCAATGTGTAGAAAAAACAGTGTTTAGAAAGAGTTGTACCTCCTGTTAAAATTGGCTTTTTAAGGTAGACATCCTTCCAAGTTTACTGCTATGTGCATTTTTGGCAGCCTCTTACATATGTCAAACACACATTTCAGCGGTGGGCCCTGGTTGACTTGACATCACCACCTGGAGGCCCCACTAGTTTGTGCCAGTGCCATTTTTTGCATTTTGCACAACTATTCCAGTATAAAGTTGCATTTCAAACATTATTCTTGATGTTGCTGGGAATTCATGGACATTAAATCTACCCTACAGTTTTTCAATAACATACTTCCACTGAGATACAAGAATCATGGCATGTTTACAATCAAGAAATCACAAACATCACACAAATTATTATTATTATAATAATTATTTTTTGACCTGACTCTTTATACCACTCTGTCCGGGTGCTCTACTACACTATCATTCAGTGAAATTAATTAACTTTCTTCAATCTGTGATCATAAATTGTTTTTGGATATTGTAGCTAAGATATTATGGAGTGGCTCTAACTCACAAGCTCAATGTAGCCCTAAAATAATTCCCTCACCCTTCAACCCACCCTTACCGCTTGATATCGCTCAGCCATAGTCTGTGCGCTCAGCCAACCAGCGTGCAGCGTGTCGGTCAATAAAGAGCTTTTATTTTGAAGGCGGTGACAGGAGGTCGTGTGCTTTATTCCAGCAGGATGTGACTCTTCTCTCAGGATGAGGGCTCTCTCCCCGCTATTTGCGAGCGACATCGTTATTACTGAGCAACGGAGGGCCGCCGCACCGCCACACAGAGCTGCAGCGGCAGGGCTGGGCTGCACACCGCTTCAACAACAACACGCAACAGCGGAGGAAAGGGGTAAGAGACGAACCCATGCTCAATATATTTGCAGTGAACAGTGAAATTAACAGCGCCAGAGCTGGAGGTATAGTCTCCAGTTACACACCCACTCTAAGTTTACAGGCGAGGTGAAAAAAACGGATAGCGTCGGTTTTCTGCTTTTCTATTGATTTCACTGACATTTATGTTGCTGATACAAGAAATGACTCCATGCGATAAGCTTGATAGAGAGGTGACTCGACAGTTTTTGACGCTCCACACACTAAACACATAAAGCATGGGTTAAAGCAGATGTATACAAGTGAATAGAGATGTAACAGCCTGGTGCTTATGGGGATAAACACACCGGACTGCCACCCTGTTGGCTAAATGGCCATAGGCACAGACCGAGCTGCTCACTATTGTCAGCAGCAGCATGACTAACCAAACCATACTCCGCCTTTGTAAAGCGACACAACCTCGCCACTTTGTTTCCTCCCTTCAAACACCGGCTACACTTGCTCACTTACTGAAGGTTACTATCATCTTTCTGTTACCGCTTTGTTTCTCTACATGAGTTGCATCCTTCTGTAGCCACATTGAAGCTACCCAGACAGGATGCGCACCGGGGAAGCCGGTCACATTGGCTGCTTTGTGTTTATCTCGTTTGAAACATGGCTAGCCCCGGGCTGCTGTCTGCTTTGCTTCAGTCTTGTCGTATTGTCTGAACGGTGTGTGAGTAGTTTTCGTGGTCATACCGTGGTCGCGGGGTGTTTTCCTATGCTAGACCACCCCTCTTTCTTGTGTGTGGGCTTTGTTTTCGGTCGGGCAGATGTAGCTGGCCTACATTGCATCCGTTCTCTTTGTGTGGAGTTGGGTTTTTGCTGTCATCATCACATAAGATGTAAAACTTAGGGAAGTAGCCGAGGACGTGCTTTAAATGCACTGGGGTGTCTTAGTTTCATAGCAGTGTTTCCCACCGTGCACGAACAAAGATCTTATTTGAGATGCTCTTATTTGCATGCAAAATGGATAAAGCCTGTGTGGCATTATAGTCCAGATGCTAAATTCCGATTTGTGTAACTGACAAGCGTGAATTCTCAGAAGTATAGTGCACATATTAGAAGATGCACCAGGATTGCCTATCCAAGTTGCACATCTGTGTTCAACACATTTGGATTGGAGGTTTCCATTATCAGCAGGTGGTGTAAATGTATTTAATAAATTCAGCTATTTCCCCTGTAGACATGTTAAAGTGCCAGAAGTATCAATAAACACTATATTTAGACCCAGTGGTCTAGGTTTATAACACAGTGGGTTGTTATCATATGGTTTTGGACTGATGTGTTCTTGGAAAGCCGGCTCGCCATAGGCTACACATCAGGGAGTTTTAAGTTTGACTCCTCCTCCTCCTCCTTCAGCTGTGAGAATTCAAAGTTTTTTTGGGTTTGAGCCACAGAATGTGCAGATAACATCATCTAGACCTCCTTTCCTTTCCTTTCTGTCCCTCTCTCTCTCTCTCTCTCTCTCTCTCTCTCCCTCTCTCTCTTCCTTCACACTGTATTTTTCTCACTATCCCTCCTTCCCTGCCTCTCTGCAAACGTAGCCGCTGGCAGGCTGGTGGCTACAGGCGGTTGCATTTTTAAAAACTGTGTCAGTGTCACAGGACGGTTGCTTGTGGAGGAAAAGCAGCAGCAGTAGCGGCGGTGTCCTGTCTAACCTACAGCCCAGCCTTCCTCCATATGTGTCTCCTGTCCCGGCACGGTCACAGTGCAGGTGGCAATGTCATGGTATAGTTTACGAGCAATTTCCAAAGTCATCAGGCTGGCTCTGCTGATTAGTCAATACTGACTGTAGAGGGGAAAAAACCTACACTGTAAGTGAAATCAGTCTAATTTCCTGTCTTTCTGTCATTAATACCTTTCAAGGGGGCTGTTCAGTATCATAAATCTGTCCCTAACCCTGTGGTTTATATATAGTCCAGTTTCCTTCAATAATAATAACCTGTTTTCTGCTCTACTGTGCCAGTTGGGGTTGAGGACTTTGTTGTCCAGCCTGCCTGTGGCCATTGTGTATTATAGGAAGCCTAGGAAGTGAGTTCATTTTGCTTCGCTGGTCAGGGAGTGTTGTTTGTGACTGAGAAGAGGCCAGTTTTGGATTTACTGTTCTGTTCTATTCTGTTTCATTCCTTTATTGCATTTTATGTTTCATGTTACATGCATCCTGTTCTGTTTTCTTTATTCTGTTCTATTCTGTTACATTCCCTGACCGTTCTGTTCTGTTATGTTATATGTATTGTGTTTCACATATCCTGTTTTATTCTATTCTATTCTATTCTATTCTAGATGTTTTCATAAGTGTTGTTTACCAGGGTACCAGGGTGTCTACTCTGTACAGCTAAAAATAGCAGTGTATCTCACTTGTGTAATCCGCCAGAGCAGAAACATGAAAAGAGTTATGATGTGTTAGATGGTTTTGCCTGGTAAAGCTCCTGTTTGAAGCAAAGACAAGAATGGAGAAGGAGAGAAAAGGGAGGTGGACAGGAAAAGGCTTCTGCAGTATGAGGGAAAGTGAGACAGGGAGGGCAGAAAACCAGAAAAATAACTTGAATCAGTTCATCTACATCGTCACCCTTGCTGCCTCTCCCTTGTTATGGAACATCATGGGTGTGTCTGTCCACTGTAGTGTTTTTTTCTGCCTATAACTTCTCAAAATAACAAATTATACACAATGACCTTCACATCTGCTTTGGGGTGTAACGTATTCCCCTTTGAGTTTCCAGCTTTTTCTATCTGTTTCCACTGCAGATATTGATCTTGTATTTGGTTAGTTTCCATCCCCATCTCTCACTGATTGTCTTGTTATGTTAACGCTGATGTCTTTTTTCCTCTCCTTCTAAGTGCCAGTGTGGATTTCAGTGTGAGAGGGTTCACTATTTTTATCTGCTGCTGAGGCTGTGGCTGCGGGCAGCGTAAATGCTGGTGCCATAATCAACGTGGCAGAATTGGCCAAATACTAATGTTACTGTTAAAGGGCCACGAGTCAGTCATTATCTGCTCAGCAGGAGCAGAGCAGGGCAGGAGAGCTGGCAGCAGAGCAAACTTAGGTCCAGCACACTGCGACTTGTGCCTTTGCTTTCTGCAGGTGGTTGGTATAATTATTTAATGGGATTAAACAATCTTATTCAAGGACATAATGGAGGGTAAACTCACCTTAACCTCAACTCCGCCGCTCCCATTGGTGGGTTCATCACCACTGGGCAGTCGAGCGTGGTTCAAATCCACAGAACTTTATTTTAAATTCTAGCAGAGATCCTAAGGTTTCCAAAGATACCAAATATGTGCGGCTGAATTAGAGAAACTGTATAAAACAATATGCACAAGACATCTAGATATTTTCTGTCTAATGTAATAGTGCAGTTATAAAACAATGGCATCTTGGGTTTAAATATTTCACTCAAAACAGCTCAAAACACCAAATGCCAAATTCCATAGTTGTACAATATGGAAAAATAAAAGTTTAAAGCTGCTTTAAGAGAAATTTAAGAGAGTGAATGTTCAAAGGGTTAACACAGTTTACCGACTTTCTAATTTGCAGGAGCATTTATATACTGAAATCTTAAGCACATAAATTTAAAAGTATACATCATAACTATTAACAAACTGATGTAAGTTGTGTAAAGATAAATTCTCATAAATGACGAAACATAAATCAATGTTTTGTCAATTATTTTTTGCATATGACAATCTCCAGTTGTCACTGTAGAGAATAGGAGAGCTAAAATATATTTTATTCTCAGTGATTCTTGTTTTTGCATTTTTGTGGTTAATTAGAATTTTATTATTGTGCCATGACTTGTTTTCTTTTTGGTCGGAAGCCCCATTGAACAAAAAAAGCTATTGAAATGATTATTATGATAATTCTTCAGCGCAATCCACACATGGTTTGTGAATTCATCGGCATGCACTGAGACAGACAGTGCTGCAGGGCATATGCTTCATTAATTTTCCATTAATAATCTGTGTTTTTCCCCTCTACCTCCACTACAGCATGTACCGAATGCCAGTTTTCCCCTCCACAAAAAGAATAATAGCTTATTTTGTCCCAGCGAGTGCTGAAGGGCAACCTTTTGGTTTTACAGCAACAAAAATGAACAACAGACCTCCCTCAAGTGTTCATTTCCATATGTAGGTCTCTGGGTCAGGTGGAGCATGGGGGTCACTGAGCATGGACTGAGTTTATTTCTTAAGGCCAGGGGTGTGCTGCTGTGTGTACAATGTGAACAATGGACCAGGCTGGACGGATAGGGGCTAAATGGAGGTGTTTGCTTGTTTGTTCCTCTCGCCAACTGCTCATGTGATGTATGTGGCCGCCTTTCAGCACCATATGGTCTTTTCTGCTGCATCGGACAGTTTTTTTTTCACTCCATGCTGCATGTAGCACAAGCGTGTGCATGCATATGTAAAGCCTCACACACACAGACACATACTGTACACACACTTAACTTTTTGCAGGTTTGTGTAGATATAGTTTTACGACACTGTAATGACAAATGTCCACCTGCATGGTGTTACAATTCAGCCCTAAGAGACCCAGGCAACTATGACTTATTTTCATTAGGCTCGATACAATACAAACTATTCAGTACTTATAGTACAGCAGCATCATTTTTTCCTTACTTTCTCAGCTCTGGACCTAGATTCAGGACATTTAGTTTCACACTTGCAGGACCCAGATTCACAAAAACATATGTGGGAATCCATGACCTATTTTATCTCACTCCATATTTAAACACAAATGCTTCACTCTCTTTCGATGCATTTTCACATCAGTTGTTGCTGGATTTTTACATGCAGTTGGAATGAAGACAGAAGAGGAAGATGGGCAGACAACATAGGCAGACAATAAATATGTGATCCCTCTTATTAATGTTTACTAGGACACTGACAAGTAATCCTGGGTTTATCTTCATTAAGGGGACCTGCGATTCTAAGCAAAATATAAAGAGAGAAAGCATTGACCCTAATCTGACTGAGATGAGACATTAATCAAAATTAAATAGAAGGGAATTGTGTTTGTGTGTGTGTGTGTGTGTGTGTGTGTGTGTGTGTGTGTGTGTGTGTGTGTGTGTGTGTGTGTGTGTGTGTGTGCATGCGTGTGTAACAAATCAAAAATGATCTCTCTGTTCATTTGGTCCTTCCTGTGTAAGTAGTGTTTAGAAGCTGGAGGAGCGTCCGTGGCTGGGATACACAAAGTCAAACTCCATTCAGCCTCTGGTCACTTAACAAGCTGTTACAATAAAGACAAACCCGCAGCACAGACATGCTCATCATGGAATTCAGCCTCCAACTGAAGTAGAGGTTTTCCAGGACAAATTACTATGTTAACTCATAGAGTTTGGGTGATTGAACAAGAAAAAGGGTTCGGGCAAGGTTTTCTTGTACCAAAACAAAGGCAAACGCTCAAACGCAGTGCATTGTGAATGGCGGGCGCTGTGCTTTTTGCTGGCTATTCTTCATTTATGAGAAGAGGTAAAGTAGGGCAGCTTGATTTGAATGTCAAAGGGAATCATACACTTACTGAATGATATTCCCAGTGAAGCCCCAGCCTGTTCCTTTGTGCACACTTTATTTTAGACCAGGAACCTCTCCTCTATAATGCATTGTTGTCAGGGATGCACTGATACCAGTGTTGGTATCAGTGTGGAGATCAGGCTAAAATTGAGAATTATATCAGGTTTTACCTAAGACTAATGTCTGACACCACAAGCTCTGAGTAACATGTCAGACATAAAAGCAAAGAGGTCTTGTTTTCTCCATGTTTGGCTCACAGAAGTCTGCATTTCTTCAATGAGGGAAAAACAAGGTTTTCATATATTCAGTGTCTAATGGACTAACTCTATACGATTCAGTGAAAGTAATGGATCAGATTGATAATTGGCATCGGTGTTGGAAGTGAAAAAGTGGCATACAATTAGGGATGCACCAGTTAGGAGCACTGAGGACACTCATGGTCATTCACATGCACACAGCATGTACAGGCAAGCATAATATCGCACACACACACTTTATAAGACTCAAAATATTATTACACAGTGTTGTGTTTGCGAGTTATAAAGAAATCTGTGAGACTCATGAAACTACATACCTTGCAGGCTCAGATCTTACCGCTCAGCAGCATAGACAGCTGAAAGTGATAGATTGTGCAGAAGTAGACTCATGAAATTGGTGATTTACATAAAATGGAAGATTTAAAAGAAGACAAGGTCTGCAGTTTACTGATTAACAAGGTGTATCCCATATAACTGACAAAATCTTGATTCACTTCGTTACAAGCGTGAAAACAAAATCTGATCTGCTTTCTAGGAAAATCTGTAATCTCGCCGTCCTTTTGTCTACTGTGAGAGGCTTAGCGAGGAACAATTGACTGTCTACCTCCTCTACTGCACTATCATTCCTGCAAATCTACAGAGGACTCAGTCATCGGGGACTTGAAAAGCCTTTGTCTGTCTGTCTGTCTTTCCAGGGGTTGCCTGGGTGTCTCGTCTTGCGTCTGTTACTGTTTTGTTCTTCACACCCTCCAGGGCCTGGACCCCTTTTTGCTCTCAAAGCATCTCTAGAGTTGCAATACCGATCCAGCCTCCCTTGTCTATTACTTACCGACTTTGATCCAAAAGTCCTACCTGACCCTAAATCAACATTTTCAATGGAATAGGCTCCCATGTCTTGTCTGTCCCGCAGTCCATGGGCTTTACTGCTGTTCTTTTTGTTGATTTTACTCAAAGCTCCAAGGTGATGCCTAACCTCCTACATCCTCCCTCCTTTCTCTCTCCCTGGTCACAAAGCTGCAGTATTGATTACAGTGTTTATGCCAGAAGCCATCTTTTAGGCTGAAAGTGGTGCTGCTGGAAATGTGAAACGCATCACTTCCTGTGCGCCACTGGGTTTTGCTGCGAAAGGGACTTCCTCAACATGGGCAAATGTAAAAGTTTTCATGAAGTCGGTATAGATGGAATTAGGGCTGGGTGATACGGACAAATTCAAATAATGCCTCAGTATCCATATTGTGACAAGATGAGATTTTTTGATAAGCAGTCCTTAGTAATGTGGATATGATGACTAAGCAGGAACAGGCAGATAAAAGCACAGCTTGAACAATCTAATAAGTTCAAAAATTGCCTCCCCTTACTGTTATGCAGCCTTTAAAAACAGGAAAAATACAACACTTATTCCATGCCGCAATACTACAATATCCCAGACGATCCCTAGTCTCATATCACAATATCAGTATCATTTTGACATATTGCCCAGCCGTAATCACCGTTGTATTATATTCATTTGTATGAATATACTAATGTTATTGCTTTAAGCTTAAGTGTTGAGGTCATTCCTCATGAGCTTCCTGCATGGAGCCACTTAGCCAAAGCATGGCATTAAATTTACAAGAGCCAGCTCCTCTGTAGGTGGTTAGTAGCACATTGACATTAAGCTGTATTTTTACAGTGTAGGCAGACTGCCACACCCTTACTAGGGCTAAGCTTGGCTCTGCATCATGAAGCCATGTGGAAGTGAGTGTGATGAGCATATGAGCTGTCTCTCTCTCTCTGTCTGTCTGTCTCTCTTTCTCATTCTGTGTTTGTATTTCTCTCTCCCTCTTTTCCCCACCCTTTCTTTCTCACTTAGCTTGGGTTTACTTTGCTTGTGAGTGTTTGGGTCCATCTGTGTGTGTAGGCTCCACAAGGCAGCTGTCGGAGTGTGTGATGTGGTGTGAGTCAGCTATGCAGGGTCAGGGCAGTGATGTGACAGTAGGAGAGGTTAGAGCGGGAGAGAGAAGAGGAGCAGAGCGGACGGTTACCCAGCTGTTGCATCATCCAGGGACACACACACACACACACACACACACACACACGCATGCACTTACACACTCCGGACCCGATGCTACGTGGAAAGCGGTAGCCATGCGCCGCAGCAGGGAAACATATTAGATCAGTAAGTGAACCGGCACTCGCTGACATCACTTCCTCTGCCATTTCAAGCGATGTCTGTAATTGGCTGGATCAGAGTGGAGGGAACAGATTTGAATCGCTGAAAGGAGAGAAGACTGCTTTGCTGGAGAATGGAAGTGGAATAACTGTAAGAGGGATTAGCCAAAGCTGATAAATCTGATTATCTAGTGCTGTCTTGCATTCACTCCAGTTATTTTTCATCTCTGAACAGCTTATTATACTGAATGTCATACAGCTTTAACAGTTGAAATGCTCATTTGCTTGGGATCTGTCCCTCTGTTTCTATATTTTTATCACTCAGTATTATCAGATTTTAAATGATACATTCCTCATTTTGATTGGATTCAGTTCCTTTGTTGTGGGTATGACCAGTCTTACTGTTGATGACACGCTGCTTTTCATATCAGACGGGCAACAAATCAACATCGGCTGCAGACTTAATGAGGATTCCAACATGTGTGCTGTGTCCACCACAGGAAGCGCCGTGCATACTTCCTGTCTCTCTTGTGCCATCTCCTCCCTACAAAGCATGCACAGTCATTTTAGAATAATCCCGCTCTTTCACTCTCATTCTGTGACTGTGTGTGTGTGTGTGTGTGCGCGCGCACGCATAAGTCTGGGGGTTGGGTGAATTCCTGCCAAAACCATGAAGTCATTATTCCTCCTTTCACTCCCAACAAGGATGTTGTTGCAGGAGTAGAACAGACATGAAACAGATTTGTTGCTGTTGTCAGTGAATTTGTAGTCAGTATAAATTTTGTATATTGACAGTAACATCAAATTTTCAGCAGCAACAATATTTTATAACATCTTAATGACAGTCTGGCCATAAAACAAGCTAGACCAGATAGTTTCCTGTGTCACAGTAAACAATGCTGAATCCTGTCCTTTAACCTAAATTTGGGAACAGATTAACCCTATCAAACCTTTCACTTAGTCTTAAAGGAATAAAACACAAAATGCTACCCACAGGAACCAAACCAGTGGACATACAGAGGTAAAAAATGGCATCAAACATCTTGTCTCAGTCTGGATAAGTCAGAAAAAGGCTATTTTGCCCCCCAAAAAACAGAGTATTCCTTTACGTTACTGCACTGACCTACACTCACACCACAATCTTTCTGTGTTTCTTTTTTGCCTGGTTGTTTTGTAGACACAGTTTGTACACAGCCAGTTCTCCACCGGACCTCCATGAGAGCATCAGAAGTGGTTGCTGGGAGATTTGTGACGCAACTGCAAAACCCCTGAGGCTGGGGTTTCTCTGTTCATGTGAATGTAGCCAGTGTCTTGTTGAAGGACCTAAGGCAATATTAAATGCTGGGTTAGATGATGTGGAATTTGATACAGCACTGTGCAGTTTATATATCGGATGTCACAACCTAATGCTCAGCGGTGTAGTAGAGGGTAGACCCACATCAGTTTCAGTTTTCACCTTTTTTGTCTGTTTTCAGTCTTAACCAGTTACATTTTTGGGTCTTTCAAAAGAAAAGCATAAAGCTGTGATTTTCCAAAAAGACAGTTGTTTTTTTGTTTCAGTTGGTGGTTGTTTGCCCCCATTATGATCACCAGCTTGAGTTAATAGTGTACCCACCTTTTCATTCCCCACTTCATCACTGGCTGTTACAGCGTGGCAAGCGGGCCCTTCTGTCTGCCTCATGTCTCTCTCCTTTGATCTCCCCCACTTCACATCCCACCCACTTCAAGACACCCTCATCAACAAATGCTGACGCGCAGCATTCATTGCTGTTGCTCTGTCACTGCAAGTTGTTAACAGCTGCAGAATCTATTAAATAAATCACAGTAGGATAGAGTGATGTTCCAGGGATTAGATCTTTATCTAAAAGTATACGAAACCCTGTATTTACTCTTCAGCTCTGCTTCCTTCCACATGTCTACCAGTGCGCTCCCCCCACTGTGAAATGTCTTTAATGTGTGATAGTGAGAGGGTTTTAATGACAACACACAGGCTGGTATGCACTATAGCCGGGCTCCTCGACCACATTATCTTTAACCTTGCATTCTGCGGTGGGTGTGCAGCGGTTAATGAGCCATCTCACCCTCTGACACTCTGGTTACAGAGGGGAGGGGAAACCACACATGATTATAGTGTAATACTGCTGTTGTGTTTCTACGCAGGTTAGCTCTGCTGTTATATGTTGTAGTGTGTTGTGTTGTGTGCCGTAGCATCTAAACACAATATCTGGAGCTAGGGGGATACAGAAAATGAGGTTGTCTTGTACTTAATGGAGTTGTCAAAGTTTCTGTGTGACAAGTCATGTGGATGCATGACTGCTGTGCTACCACTGCTGCCTAACTTTAGTAAAAATACTGTCACCATGACAGCATTTTCCCGCAAACTATTCATTACCGTATGACTGCATGTAACTTTTCCACTTATGTTGTCGTGCGCAATGTACAAAATCTTTTGAAGATTTTGAACTGAAACAGGGATGAAAAGCTGATCCCCCTTGCATTAGGGCCTTTGCTTGCGTACAGTAACGTTCCCAACAACGTCGTGCAAGCAACCGTCAAGAGGTGTGCAGTTGATTAAAATTTGCAGGGGATTATTGAGTGGGTATACTTAGTACTTATGAGGTCAAAGGAGCGAGAGCTTAGCTCAATAATCTTTAATACCCTCTCTGATGGGCCTTACCAGACACTTTCTACAAAGGACCCAGAGATCCCGTTATTTTAGAGTCTCCTGAAATTAACATCAAAAAATCCCCTTTGAACCTGCGCTGAACGCTGAAATTAGGCCTTGGTTGATATGGACAAAATCAAGTATCACAATATATTTGTCCGAATTCCTCGTTTCCTCAATTACTAATACCAATTGTGACAATGCTGTAGGAATGACTATTGGTGCTTTCATACAATATTCACATACGAGATTTGTGATTAAAAAAAAAGCATCAGTAATGCAGATATGAAGACCAAGCAGTAGGGCTGGGTGATTTGGACAAAATCAGTATCACAAAATCTTTGACCAAATAACCTCGATATTGTGTCAGTATTGTAGGGGTGAATATTGGTGCTCTCACAAACATCAGGAGGTTTTTGGTAAACAATCATTAGTAATGTCGATATGATGACCAAGCAGGTAGATGCAGCTACAATAGTCTAATAAATTCTGAAAATTACTTAATAATTACTTAATTAATCTATGCACTCTTTAAAAACCAAGAAAAGACAACACACCTGCATATCATCTCACAGTGTTATGACATCCAATACCTCAATATAGATACATCGCCCCGCCCGGTTCAAAATAAATGATCATGAGAATAAACCTCACAATAAGTGTAAACTGTTTGGTTCAATATACAGAAAATCTTGTAATGTGATCTTATTTGTTGGGTACTTTCCCACTCAGATATGGTAAATTTGGAGAGGCTGCGGCTCTGTGTTTTGTTACCATCTTGTGACTCTGTGTGAAGCATTCAATTACAAAACGGTGCTTTGAGCTCGCTCAGTCATACTTCAGCTATATTGTCAGCCATAAACAAAAGTCATTGAATCAGCCACACACTCAACCGGCCCGTCAGTCCGTTCTGCTTAAGGCGCTGTTCCTGCAGGCCTGAGCCGTTAGAAAGTTGGAGCGGCTGAGTTTGACCTCCTTTCCAGATCATCTGAAGGAGGAGAGGGAGGGGAGGAGGGAAAATAAACGTCCTGCCGGGGAGGCCAGCCAACATTCCTACATCACTTCCTGCTGCAGCATCTGGCAATGATCAGGACAGGCAGGGAGGGAGAGAGAGGATGCAGCTCACTGGCAGGCCTACTGTTCATTCCCAGCTTCGACACAGTCCGACATCACATCGCGGGACTGCCCACTCGCTCATTCTGTCGCTCCACCAGCACAAAACAAAATGAGGCATGAAGGAGTGCTTAGATTCTGTGATATCTGCCCCTTCTCTGTACACTTAGTCTTTTGTTTGTTTTGCTTTGTCTTCCTCCTCAAAAAGTTGAAAATGATCAGGAGCTTATTGTAGCTGTGACATTTCAGATTTTTTTTTCTTTTCTTGCTTCCTTCTTTCGTTCGGCTCATGCGTTCAATCTTGCTTTATTTCTCACCCTCTTTTTCCATGCATGCTTTATATCATGTTGGAAAGAAACCAGCCTCTTTGAGTCCAATTGAAAAATTTAAAAGGAACCAAACAGTTTAATCTTCTCCCCCTTTCCCTCTCTCAGGATGGCCTAGCTGTGCTGTGCTGCCAGTGGTCGTTCAGCAGTGAGCTACCTGGACCAGAGGTGTGTAGCAAAATCTACTCATTTTATAATATTTGGAACAGCTGACGTGAATTTGGGTTGTCATAATTTGCTATGTTAAATAAAATAAACCAAGTGCTCTTGAACATTTTATTAACTGGTTTGCAAGTATTCTAGTATAAGTAAGTATTCAATTGTATTGACTCAGCCTGTTGCCTAATTAATCATATAATATGTTGTGTATTTTATTAGTCTGCTAAGATATTATGCAGTATGTGTTTTACTTGCCAACACCCAGACCTAGTTATTTGTAAGATGTGTCCTCTGCTATGTGTTAATGTGTTTCTAAGCTTGCACGATTCAAATGCAATATCCAAATAAATAATGGCTTTATTTTTTCATGAAAGAGGCATCTATATTTTGCCACAATGCCACAATTCTGTGATTTCCCAAAGAGCGCTGTGTGTGTGGCCATTGTACCCACAAGATAAAATAAAATAAGCACTCCTAGTTTGTTCCCCTTTTCAGATTTCACCATGTGACATTTTTGTATATTTTTTGTACATTTTCTTCTACTTGTGGGATCCACTGCCGCTGAATGAATGGAAACAAGTGTTCAGTAGTCGAAGAGTCCCTCAGTAGTCACTATGTTTCCCAGTAGGTGTGTAGCAGAGGCAGCAGCAGGCAGCAGAGATGAGTGTGACCTCTTGGTTCCTGGTGAGCAGCGGGGGGACTCGCCACCGACTCCCCCGGGAGATGATCTTTGTCGGCCGGGACGACTGCGAGCTCATGCTACAGGTGAGGAGACTGATGCAAAACACACACACACATAACAGGCGCTCTCATGCAGGTGAGACAGGCGTACGCATGGACACATGAGGATACAGTACAGACACACACAGCTGCCACACACAATGGCATCTTTCTGAATCCTCTAATTCTAATAATGACGTTTTCTCCTGTGTTAGCTGCCGAGTGAGACAATGATACGGTGACCAACAGAATTAGTCTCACACTATTAGTGATGATGGAGCTGGATTTAATGCTCAGTAATCTCTCCGGGTTAAAATAATGATTGTCCATGTGCAGTGTGCTTTTGGTTGCTTAATAGGGAGAGTTTACTTCTGCTGGAGCTCAAACTGCTTTCAGAGCTCACAGCGGTGTAGCAAAGGTGCTTTTCAGCCTGTAGGTGTGCAGAGGAAGAGGGTGTCAGTCAATCAGATCAATCAGATTATAAAAGGGCCTCCTCCTATTCTGTGCATGGGTGTTTGACTTAAACAATTGTAATAAAACCTTATCTCTAAAAAAAGATGCATTTTTCTATATTTAACTTGTTGTTTTTCAGTGCACAGATGAGCCCTCAGTGTGTGTGTGTGTGTGTGTGTGTGTGTGTGTGTGTGTGTGTGTGTGTGTGTGTGTAGTGAGTGCAGTGCGGGTGCAGCTGTGCATACATACAGCAAGTGCATGTGCATGTGCTTGTGTACCTCTGATCATTGATCTATTAATAGAAAGTGGGGCAGATACCTCTTGAGTTAGATGCTATCTGACTGACTGTTCCGGTGGCTCCAGACTGTTCTCTGGCACTCATATCTGTCACGGTCGAGTAACTCCAGTGTCTGTCTCATAATCTTACTATCACGAAGAAATGCAGGACACTCGCTGATTTTAAGCCGGCATAAAGTATTAATAAACTGTAGCACTGGCTGCAGAGAATTATATTTAGCAATAAGTAGACATTGTCATTTATCTCTGCATGTCTAAATTTTGTGCCGAGAGAAGTTTCAGGCAAACGCTACAAAGACAGGATGAGGAATAAGCCTACTTGTAGACGAAGAATATTTTCACTTGGAGAGCTCTATCAAATTCTGAAAATCAGCCCGGGATGATCCACGTCTCCTCTCTTTCTCTCCTGTTTCTCTTAATCTGTGCCTCTAAAACTAGGCCTAGATTTTTATGAAAGTGATATCGAAGACTGCATATTGCCGTGGATGAAAAATTGCTCCACATTGACATTGTAATTATATTTTGGTTCTAGAATATACTGTGAATTCCTGTTTCCTGAATGAAAAAAGTCTTATTTGGATTTTATCAGTAGAGGAAAATTATCCATTTTCAGGACAGTTATTAGTAAGGCATAATTTATGGCATAAGTTTGTTTCTAATCATGCTTAAAGTCTATAAACAAAAACAGCACAATAAACTGCAGGTTTTGTAAAAAATAAGGAAACACAGCTTCTTTGTACACCCTTGCTAATGCCACATAATTTTGGGAGTCCATGCAAGAACCTTGAAGAATACTGTTTGATATATGAAGAGGCTTGTCAGCAGTGCTGTGTCTGATTCTGATCATGTTAGCCTTTCAGTCCGCTGATGCTGATTTTTTTTTTTTTTTTTTTTTTTTTATTGCTGCGTCAACTGACCTGAAGCCTCACACGCTCTGCTTGATGTGCAGTTGTAGCAGAGCTGGAAGGGAGGCTTCAAAAGAGGAGGAACTAATAAAAGTGTACTGAAACTTGAGGAGCTGAAAAGGACCTGCTTTACTTTCCAAACACTTTCTCTGATGTGTTTCTAATGACCTCAGGGTCTTCCTCTCATTCCTAGGTGTTTGTTTTCTTGGATCCTTGTAATGATTTTGCAAGACTACACGGATAAGGAAAATCCACCAAAGTGAGGACATTTTACCAACTGTGCGTGTGTGTGTGTGTGTGTGTGTGTGTGTGTGTGAGTGAGTGTGTGTGTGTGCGTGCGTGCGTGCATGCATTCTAAAAGCAGTCACTTTGTTTAGCTGCTGACAGTTTCAACCATGTGATGGTTTTAACGAGCCATGGCCTCATCACATGGCTAGTTTGTAGATGCTGCTTGTTTCATGCACCAAATTGGTCACACACACACACACACACACACACACACACCGAGGCAGACAAAGATATCAAACTTGGAAAGGATCTTATGACAGGGAACTGTCACACTGTAACTTGAGTGATTTCAGTGTAAAATGTTTCAGTGTTATCTTACAAGACCTAATGCCAGCTTGTTTTTCCATTAAATCACATACCACTCAATACTTCACACATACCTCTCAAGATAAACATGGTATTTACAAACTATGCCATCATTGGAATTTATTTATGTATCCTTTGATTTATTTCACTCCACCTAGTCTCATGTTCAGTTTTGAAAATCTTGTTTTTCTGAAAACAAGGTAATTATTCTTGACACTGCTCTGGAATCAAGTGGGATTATCTCATCTCACTGACAGATTGTTTTCACTTTTTTAAAGATTTTAAGACTAAATGACTTGTTAAGGTGAAGATTTTTGCAGTGTAATACTTCTACACCCTGAGGAAGGAATGGGGTGAGAACAGGAATACAGTCTCCATGCTGTCAGTCTGATTCAGATTTTTGTTTTTTGTAATGGACAACAAAGAAGTCAGAGAGCTTTTTCTGCCTCTGCATCATATCCTCTGTCTCATAGCTCAACTCCTCTGCACTGTGTGTGTGTGTGTGTGTGTGTGTGTGTATGTGTGTAGTTCCACCTTTGATGAATCACATTTGCCTCCCTCTTTTATCTCTTCCGCTTTCTCTCCCTCACCTCTTTCTCTCTGAGTCTCTTCATTCACACACAGGATCCTGAAGAACATGTTGGCAAAAGTACACGTGGTTATTTAAATCAGTTACTTCAAATGTGTCGTCCCCTGCCTGATACTTAAACTCTTCCCCTTTGCAGCTGCAACTTGCACATTTTTTTTTCTTCAACTCCTTCACATTTGTATTTTAAGCCGCCTGTACGGTGGTGTAATAGCATGTGTAACTATAATCAGCGGTATGTGTCTGCTCTGTCCTGTGGTGTGAAGTAAAACAGGCTGCTCACTTCTTGGACTAATCTGACTATCCTGTTTGATCTAGCCTAATCTCACTGAGATAATCTGGAGGACGGTTGGCACCCTTCCCTAAACACATCTGTCTTACTTCAGCTGTTACATACAAATATAATTTCTAATTTAGGAGAGTTTAGTGTTTAGGCACGTGGAGCAGTTTGATCAAAGTAAAATTTCATAGGAGAATTTATTAGTTATGAAACACAATCCTCAGGAAATGAGAATCGTCCTTAACAGACTACAACACAGCGGACTCATCGTACATGCATCCAGCCCTCTAAATTGTTCATTTTTTTCATTTTGATCTAATTTATTGTTTATCACTCCCTCTTTTTTCAATTTGTGATTCACAAGTCTGGCTGGGATTTTACTCTGACAAGGCTTTGATCATACAACACACGCGCACTGAATGGATTTGTCAGTCTGTGGGCTGGACCCGTGTTTATATGTACCCACAAGAGCAAAGCACCGTTTGTGCAACATGTCAAATATTACTGCAGTGATTAGCCAGGATTTGTCAGATCGAGGCTTAAAATTGAAATACTATCAGTCCAGATGATGAGCTACTCTCCAAGGAATTCCTTTAACGAAGTACACCTTGAATTTGTTGTCAAGAAAGCCACAATAGACCTTGGAATACCAAATTTTAAAAAAATGCATGAATTGGTATTGCAAAAATTATATAAAAAAGAGCAATTCTAGGACAATGTCTCACCTCGTAAGCCCGTTCCATGCATTTTTTTACTGACATGCCTTATTTGAAGGGCATTCATTCAGACAGAGTGACTCTCTTGTGAGACAGCGCGTACTTGTAGATATGTATGAAAACTATGAGACCGTGAAACATGAAAGGGAATATTTGCCAGAATCCGCAGTAGATTCCATCTTACCCCTTTCGCTGCTGATTTTTCTATCACAAAGAAGGTCACAGGGTCTTTTTCTCGAAACCACTTCTCCTCATACCAGCTGATGGGCTCATACCTGGAGACCGCAGAGAATCAATACTTTCACCCTCAGTCCTTCTGCGCTCCGCCGTTCTCTTTTGTGTGTGAAACAAAGCATTATCCAAAATCTGCCTGTGGACAATCACAGAGAACTCAACTCAAGGTCAGTTAGGCTGTTGAATAGAACATATGGGGGCTTTGTGTGTGTGTGTGTGTGTGTGTGTGTGTGTGTGTGTGTGTGTGTGTGTCAGTGTGTCGGTGTGTGTGTCCGCACATGCCATTGAAAACACAGATGCACAGAGACGTTGGCATACCAAATGCTGGCATGCTGTGAATTAACGTCTCATCACAACATTTTATCTGACATTGTAACTGTTACTTGACATTGGATGTTCATACCGCCACCAAGGTTTTGCACACAGTAGCACAGTTTCCTCCAGTGTCACACACTGCCCTCCAATGGCTTGTAGTCTAGAGTAAGAAGCAGCTGCCTTTCTCCAGGCTCACATGGCACCTGTGTGGACACAGACAGCGTTACCATAACAGCAATGTGAGACTATATTGAAGAAGAACAGCAGAAACTAACATGGGAACAGATTTAAACCGCCACAGCAACATAGCAGACTTTATCAGTGCAGACAGCATCTGAACTGAATGACCAGATCTCAGTAATCCAATAAATCAGAATATTAAATCCTGCCTCCAGCATCTTAGGAGTCCTGTTTGACCGGAGTCTTAATTTTAGCATTAAACTAAAAAGCTCGTCCGGTCATGCTTTTTCCGTTTAAGGAGCATTGCTAAAATTAGATCTCTGCTGCATTTCTGCGATTGAGAGGGGATTGTGCACATTTTTATATCATCCTGCCTTGATTATTGCAGTGATCTGTTTTACCTGCCTAAACCAAGCAGAGGTAGAATAACTCCAGTTTGCTGCAGAAATGGGACTGTATCTCCTTTTAGCATGTCATCACAGCTTGTTTTAGAATTCATTTGAAGATTTTGTTGATTATGTCTATGGCACAGCTCTGAGTTATTTTTCTGAAATTTTGATCCTGTATGAGCCTGGCACAGTTAGTAACACCTCTATTTATTTATTCCATCTCTTGTTATAGCTGGATTTATATGTTTTACCTTTTCTTCATTATTATTGTAAATACTGGTGCCATGTTATTATTGTTTTTACTTCACTGATCTTTCTGTTTTTATGTGATTTTTCCTTTGTCCTTTGTCTCTCTTTATCTGGAAGCACACACTATAATTACACTGCAATGACGAATAAAGTATAATTGAGTTTACATGCTTGTGTGTGCTTGTGTTTGCAGTCCCGCAGCGTGGATAAGCAGCATGCAGTCATCAACTATGAGGCCGGCACTGACGAACACAAAGTCAAGGACCTGGGCAGCCTGAACGGGGTGAGTAAACAAACGGAAACAGAAAAGACAAGAGACGGTGCGAGGCAGATGAAAGGATGATGAGGGAACAGAGGAGAAAAGAGCAGGATGAAGTGCAGGATGAAGGAGAAATATGAGCGACACAAAGAAAGACAGAGGGATGGTAGAGAGTGATGAGGCTGTGCTAATAAAGCCAAGAGGTTAACTTGTTGGTTTATTGGTCAACCGGCCTTCCTAGATCATTTTCTGGCTCCAAATCAATCTTGGTGTTAATTAAGATTCATATCAAGGCTGAGGTCAATTGGAATCCCAATCCAATTATACAAACCATTACTCAATCCATTTAGCTTTTTGTCTCTGTCACGGTGGTTTGCTGTCAAAGCAAATGAAGGAAATGATTACACTATGGCTGTAATGGCGCTGAAATAAAATGGCTGTAATAAGGTGATATTGTTTTGTCAAAGGATGCAGCCAACTAATTATATACATAAAAATCCAATGTTGTTGTTATGAGGACGCCCTGTTTACTGATGATGACTCTTTAAACCCATGGTGTGAGTCAGGTGGTAGCGGTGCTGCTGATGGCTCAGTGATAGCTCACCAGTTTGAATGGATGTTTTTCCAGGCCAGTTAGCCGAGAGCACATTCTTTTTTGTAACAACAGCTTGGGGAAGTAGTCGCAAGGAAGTTAGATCGACCCACACGTACAGCTCGCAGCAGGGTCCGGTGCAACTACGGTCTTATTTTCACAAGGGAAGTTGGATGTTATGAAAGCTACTGGAGACGTACCTTGCATTACCTCGGGCCTAGTGAACTATTTAAATAGCTTCCCGACAATACACGTCAAGGTTGATGGCAAAAAGTAAGGGCTGCTTTCTAAATCCTGCATTTTGCATCAATGATCAAACAATGAAAAACAATGAACAATCACAGAAAAAACGGTCAAAGAAGAGTGGGAGATGGAAATTTTAAGTCTGACAGTATCCTTCTGCTTGAAAGGCACTCTGAGAAATGCTCGAAATCGCTAACTGAAGCAGAAATAGTTGAAACAGGTTGAGGGAAAGCAGGTACACAAAAATGTAAACTCCAGCATTTTATCACAAAATTATTTCTGGAACTGAACATTACTAATTGATGATATTGATTTTCCTTTCGGCTGTACTATACTAAGGCTTAGATATACCTCTTTTCTTTAACTAAGGCAGTAAAAGTATGATATTATTAACTTGAGGAACAAATATCACCCTTCTTGGACACCCTACATCTCTGATAACGTCTAACTCAGTAAACACCAGCATAGAGATGTAGCGTTCCCGCCACCACATGGTGTGAGTCATGCGTTTAACAGTTTTTGCAGTGATTCACTCTCAGTTGTAGACCACTGGCTTAGATAGATTTAGATCCCATATCCTCCCTGCCTCTCAGACAGGAAGCCAGGGTCAGAACCACTTCCTGCTGTGTCATTAGCCATTGGCTGAGATCCTTCTTTTGTGGTAGTGACAGCCAGATTCACAGGAAGTACTCTCCCGCTGAGTCAGTGGATGTTAAGAGGTTTGACACGGTAGTGAGCAACAAGCCTGAGTGTAACCAAAAGTGCCTCGTGTTGTGGCAGAGTCGCCATTTACTACCTCAGAGGAGACGTTTCATTGCCACAACTGGCTTATCAGGCTGTTGTGATTTCGTCTAACTGGAGGGCAGAGGGGAATGTTTTATTACCGCAGCAGTGAAAGTGTGATTGAGTTTCATTTGCAGCCGAGTGAAACCTGATCTGCCTCAGTGCTGCATACTCAAGGAGGGGTGAAGGAGAGGGAAGTGGGAGAGGGATGGGAGGGGGCAGAGCAACAAGAGAGAGAGAGAGAGAGAAAGAGAGAGAGAGAGAGAGAGAGAGAGAGAGAGAGAGAGAGAGAGGAAGACAGTGATTTTTCACTCTCAGGGCATTTTTCCAAGCTGTGTCCACCACCTGACAGCTTCCTATAAAGGAACACCAGAATAGGCTGACTCAACTGTGCATCTTGGCCAGCTGCATCATAAGACCTCCCTGACCTCATGGTTTTAGTTTTACTTAATTATTATTGCACATAATTAAAAAAAAATGCATAAAACAAAAGTATACTTAATACAGCACATGCAGAACTTAGACCTCAGCGGTTTTCATGCTACTTTTTTCTCAGCAATCTTGTTAGTGATGATATATTTGTCTTTCATTTATAATATGTTATTTATAACACTATAAAGTTAGTTACTTATATTATATGTTCCTTTAGATGCTAATGAGCATAGCCTTGCTGTACTCGATGTAGTGGTTACTGAACAGTAGTTTTATCATGCTGCTGCAAACTGTGGTTTTGAAGGACAACAGCAGCAGCAGCAAACACAGCCAATTGAAAAAAAAACAACATTTGAAGCCGCAACAAACATGTCAGAAATATTTTCAGTATCCACAACAGAATGCGACATAACATGTTCATTTTTGCTGTTTTACTGTGCTCTCAGGCTACTCCTTACGTTGGAACTATTTTGTTTGTTGAAGAACGGCAGGATTACTGTGCTCTGGAGTCTGTTTGCATATCATGCCACAGCATAGGCCACCTACAAGTTTTTATGTCATTATATATCAGACTGTGATGTGTCTGTAACATGTTGCGTAGCCAGAGAAACTGAGAAAAAACAGGACCTCAGTTTTCTGAAATTGTTTAGGTACTTAGTTTCCCATCGTTCTATGTGCTACACTGAGCATCAAGCCAAAAACAGTATGTTAGGGTGCAGCTAATTAAAAAAAGGTGTGCCTTACGAAGGCAGGAGAGGAGAGGAAAAAACGGTGTTTACAAGCACAGTGAGCTACATAACTGGACCAGCTTAGCAATACATGGAGAGGAGACCTGCCAAAGAAATGGCAAAGAAAAAGAGAAAAAGGAATTAATATACTCCCATAAGAAAACCGTCCCCGCCCCTGTGAGGATGGAGGCCTGGAATCAACCGAGCACTGTCCCTCAGCAGCTGCAGTTTTTAGATTTCGCAAACCCATGATGCAATTGTGGCACAGCCTTTCGTGAAACCCAGACTTAGGAAACATCAGGAAATATCGGAGCAGAGTTTCTATTTCCATTCAGTGTCTACCTATGGAACAAGTAAATTGGATCTATGTTATTTTGTGGTATTGCCCTCCTTTAAATGTCCTTGTCACAGGTACAGTTCATGTCAGAAACATGGACTCTACCTCTTCCCAAGATAAATAATGCTAACGGCTTTTTGCTAAATTCAGGTTTGTGGTTATTGATTGGCGTTTTCTCGTGTGTCCTGCCTCCTCCTCCTCCTGCAGACCTTTGTAAATGACGTCCGTATCCAGGAGCAGATGTACATCACTCTGAAGTTGGAGGACAAGCTCAGGTTTGGATATGATATCCTTTCACCTGGCCTGGACTATTACTTTAAGTTAGCACCTTGCCTAATAACCTGTGTCCCAGTGGGAACCAGTGTGTTGTCCTGCCATGTCCTTTTACCTCCCCTATTTTCCGACTGTCCTCTCTGTGTACTACCTGAAATCATTGCCCTAGGTACAGAATGACTGCCTTTGTCTGTATGTTACTAACTATAGGTTATGCCCATTAGTACGGAGGCCTTAGCCTACAGCAACCGCAGCCTGTATATTATTTCAGTTTAAAATAATTCAAAAGTTCATATGCCACAATAGCTTAAACACATACAGACAATCACTCCATGTATGGACATACAAGAGTGTAGTGAGCACTGTCACCTGACCTTTGTCACATTTTGTCCACTACTTTTATTAGTGCTGCAGTGATCTCAATTTAACATCCAGCTTTAGTATATCATGTGCAGGGAAGTGGTGTCTTTATGTGTTTGTGTGTGTGTGTGTGGGTGTGTGTTTGTGTGTGTGTGTGGGTGTATGTGTATGAAGGTTTTGCTGTTGTTGCCAGTGTTTCCTTAACCAGTTTGTCTCACATACCAACCTGTTCACGGTGGTGAGAGGAGAGCTCACAGTGCCTGAGGAGGCTCTCAAGGTACGAACATAGACACATACACACCGTCTGTCTGTCTAAAGATGCATGCACACACTCACACTGCTCCAGACACAATCCACTGCAACATTTATTTCCAGAAAACATATTCCTATAACACACACAGCCAAGCCTGAAATACATCCCACAAACTTGATTAGACAGCATAACACAATACAAAATACTGTGAGACAAGACAACACACTGTAGGTCAGTGTGCAGTGTTTAAAGTTTAATGTGGTACACCATTGTGTTATACAGTTTCAGTCTCACTTTATATTCTCTTTTTCCCTTCATCTCCCTGCAGCATGAAAAGTTCACCAGCGGTCTCCAGCTGAGCAAGAAGCCGTCCAACGGTGAAACCGCTACAACCACAGCCAAGTCTCCCACTAAGACGCCAACCAAGACACCCAAATCCCCCAGTGGTGGCACCCCGAGGCCAGGGGAGAGCAGGGCAGCAGAGAGGGTCCCCTCCTCCTCAGAGCCTCCCTCTAAATCTGCTGACGCTCACAAAGGAGAGGATAGGATAGGAGGTGAGAGAGTTATCTGTTGTTAGTATCCACTGTGTGGCAAAACTATCAGCTGCGGAGACTATTTACATTCTTTCCTCAAGTTTCAGATTTATTGAATGCCACTACTTGGGTTGTAAAACAAAACATAAATCTTTTGCTTGTTTTTCCCTCTCACAGCAAATGGGCTCGGTTTACTTTACAGTACACAAGCAATGGCTCAAATTAAAGTTGTGAGCACCACGTTGTTAATCCAAACACCCCAATTTCACAGAGCTGTATTTATCTTGTAGAGGCTGAGTTGAATTTGTTTCGAAGAGGCCGAGTGGTCCAGTTGCAAAGTAAAACTTCTCTCTCTGTGGGCGGCTGAGTGTATACAGCTGGTTTTGTCGCTTCTCTTCTTTATAAGTATTTGCGCATTTTTACAGTTTATTACCTGGGGCAGCTCTTTTGACATAATCGGCTGGTGCTGGAGATTCACATGCATGAAATGATAAATGGATGTAATTAATTTTCCAGTGCACTTTGCACCAATGATTAATGGCTCTCTTTGACACATGGCCCAGTGGTCTTTTTTGAGAAAAGGGGAGGGTTGAAATGGTAACAGAGAAGGAGGGTCTATCACAGAATAACTTTGCTTTACAATGGCCTTATTCAAGTGGAAAGGGATTTTTAACACTACACACTAATACTCTGCAAGTATTTAATGAAAATTAACCAAATACATTGTATAATACACTTACAAGGGTATAACATCACAGTCTAAGCACAAAGCATGTCAGCACAATCTACTTAAGGAAGGGCTTTAAAGGAAAAAAAGACGGTTCAGATGTTGGATATTATTACTTTGTGAAGCTCAGTGCATTCTGCTGCATCATCTACCGCCTCATCCATTTCTGCTTTAGGCAGTGATTTCCCACGTTTCCCAGAATGAGGGTGTTTTCTGCGCTTTAATAATGCAGGTGGAGATAGCAATAGTAATTTTTTTCCACCAGAAAAGAAGATGTAGAGGCTGTAAGCTGTGGCTGCATTGCATTATAGTCCATTGAGGCTGCGGTTGACAGAGAAATTAGTATCTCTCCCTCTCTCTGTGTCACTGTTGAACCAAAATCCAGAAGGACGGCAGTACTATTTGATACTTAGATTAGATTCAATTAGCCTTTATTATTGAGAGAAATTCATCTTGGGAATTTGAGAGACCACAGTTAACAGGTAACAATGAACAACACGTCCATATACACTCAAAACATATATGTTAAAATATTGTATATTCCTTTAATTGAGGAAACCAAAACCTAACATTTACTGTTGATGAGGTGAATTTTTTTTCTGCCACCAAATTCTGTTATAAAGGAAGTTGCGGTGTTGCTTACCTTTGCAGGTGCTCCACACACATAAGAAAAATACACCACCAAACATCAAAACTGGCTGAAATGTCAGTGTTTTTTTAAATGTCTTTAATCGTTTTAGGCTGGATGTTTCCTTTAAGTAAGTAGGGCAACACACTGGAATAAAGGCTATTGTAGAGTGTGGTTTGATGTTGTGTCGGCCCAGCAGGGGTTAGATATTGTGACAAGAGAATTAATGGTCTTTAACCACCACACAACATGCATTAACTCTGTTTCGCCATGACCTTGGTTTAGATTTGACATTTCCCCAACTTACTGACAACACTGACCAGGCCTGTTGTCCTAGCAGGGGTCCTGGCTAAGCTGCAATGCAGATGTTGAAACAGGCCACATGGGGCTTGTCTGTTTACACAGATTAACCAGTAACAGGGTCATGAAGTGCCCGCATACTGCACAGTATCTAACCCATATGCCGCTGCCACGTTCTTAAAAATGCATCAGTGCATATGCACAGATGCACATGCTGGTACGTTTGCACGCGAGCATGCCAATGTGTGCACAGTGTTGCAGCACATGGCACCTCATCCCATCTGCTCCCCATGTTTCGTAATGACACAGTCTCTCTGGTTCTGTGCATGTAACCCCACATTTGCTACTGTAATATCATCCAGATTTATTATTTCTCCAAGTAAACAGATATTTTCAATAGCTTTTAGATAGAAGACCCCTTACTTACTTAATTTGGCACTGTACATGTATCATCATCTTCTTTACAGTGATGAAACTTGCACTGCACGGGATAAGGGGTACTCCAAAAAAATTAAATATGTGGCAAAGCAGGCAGCTGGTTAGTAAGAGATCCTCCCTCGGATACTGTGGAGGAATGTGTTTTGTGAGCCAAATCCGTTTCGACTCAAGGAAAAGTGGGTAAAGGAAGAGGATCGGAGCAGGGAGACGTTACCACAGGAAGCTCAACCTCATGTCTTTTCATTCCTTTCTGTAATCTGTGTGGAGGGCAGCAGGGACATGTGGGAAGTCCCATTTTATTTTAACTTTGTGTGTGTGTGTGTGTGTGAGTGAGAGAGAGAGAGAGAGAGAGAGAGAATAGAAATAAAGTTTCTTACAGAAAGTGACAAAGAGAGAGAGAGTGTGTGTCAGTCCTGCTAAAGTTCTGTAAGTAGGTCGGTGGTGCAACTAATGCCGACCAGACCAGATCTCCCAGTGAGGGGAATTAACACACACACACGCATACACACACTCATAGAGATGCATACATAAAACAGCTGGGTTCACTTTGTGGCATTATAATACAAAGACCAACTTATCTATGCAGCTTGTGGTACAGACAGTACATAAACATGTTAAATATTCATCAGTGCCCATGATTAAAGCTACAGTAATACCGCTTTCTGCAAAATGTATTGAAATGTATATATGTGTGTGTGTGTGTGTGTGTGTGTGTGTGCATCAGGAGACATTGCAGCACTGCATCGTGGGACCCCCCTGTACGGCCAGCCATCCTGGTGGGGCGATGGTGATGCAGATGATGAGAACTCCTTCAAACAGGAAACCAAGTCATCCTGCAAAAAACACGACAGCTCTGCATCAGGTAGGAACTTTTTTTTTTTTTTTTTAATATTAACTTCCCACTAACAGAACATGTCATCTCTGAGCTGTGCTGTAATTCAAACACTGTGTACTGGTACATGGACACAGGTCCATTAACACTCAAAGTGCTGGTGTGTTACAGAAATGTCAAATTTCTGAAACATTGCTGTTTAGGAATTAAGGAAGGTCGACTGATTTTTCACATATTGCCCCTGCATTTCTCTTATTTGAATCACAATATGGCCAAGTGCAATATCCATATTGCAGGAGCTGCAATTTTTTAATAAAGGAAAAATGTATTTCAATGTGGTGCTATAGATATGCCCTGGCCTAAAAAAATGTGTCTACAGACAGAAAAAACATGTTTGTTTACTGTAGAACCGAGCAAAAGTAACATTGTCATGATTTTACTGGATTAGGTGAAAATGAAAATTATGATGCAAAAATGATGATTCAGTAATCATATGGCAATTGCATTATCTGTCAGAATAATTGCGATGTGTTTTTTTTTTTAACCATATTCTTCAGCTCTACATTTCACAATGCATTATCAGAAAAATGTAAGACATAAAAATGAATGAAGTAAGAAAAATAAATGAATGAAATGGTGCAGCTGAACATAGACACCAACATGGTTTGTGCTGGACACAAACTGGTAATGTAGATAAAAAGCTGCAGGAAACCTTAAAGCGTCTGCCAGTTGACCAGGTTTACATGTAATAGAGTGAAATCTAATTCATCTCCACTTCTTGATTTCACGGTCAACTTATTTTTGGAAGATTATTATAGGATTATATTATTATATTCTGCAAACAGTGGTAGTATATAGATGTTGTTTGTGCCGGGTTGATTCATGCAGTATAGGGCAGAGTATTTTGTCCCTGTAGTGAAATGGAAGCTTGATCTTAATGCCCCCAGCCCCAGTTTATCTGCTCTGTTTGTACTGGAGTTAATGGCCAGCTGGACTCTGTGTGTATCTGTGTGTGTCTGTGTCTGTGTGCGTGTTTGTGAGCAAGCCTGCCTGTGTGACAATGTATGTCCAAATGCACACAAAGGGTTTTTCTGTGCATTTACGCATGTGGCTGTTTGCCTCTGTGTGTGTATAGTGGCCGTTGGGTTGGGGGATCCCGTTAACTGGCGGGGGGCAGTCGGAGTAACAGGATTAGAGGCTACACCAATAGAATAACAGCTTGGTGATATAAACCCATTCTGTGCCAGGCCGGTCTAGTCGGGGCCAGTCTTGTCCAGGGGCATGGGGGGAGGTTAACCAGACACAACCACTAGAGCGGACTGAAGCTTTCCTCAAGGCTCTTGTCACATCTGGATGGAGCAGAGTCGGGGATACTTTGCTCATCTTAAGCACATGGATCAGTCGGGAACTATTTTCTATATGTTGCACCACGCAGATTTGCTGGGGCGTTGCTTGCTGACTGCAGAAAATGCACATTTCCATTAGAGAGAGATTAGAAAAAGTCTTGTCAATTTCGCGTAAACCCATGCAAGCGTGGTGATTTGGATCCGTGGAAGCTTTCCAAGACTTGCGCAAATGGGATTGGGTACTTCAGTCATGGAAATGGGTGAGTAGAGAGTATTTTGCCTCGTTGGAACATCAGGTTTTAGGTTTATGCTGTGAAGCAGCGTGTGTGCCTGGGGTTGTGGCAGCGTTTATCATGTGTTTATTTAGCTTACATGGATCTCAGCATCAAAAGAAGATCTTATCAGTGTACTTGTTTGCCAAAGTGTGAGTGTGTCCTCTATAGCTGTCCTGACGAATTGGTAACATCAGACGTGACTGGAGGGGAAGCAAAGTAGAGACAGAGACGTCTGGGGAGGCAAGAGATTCTGTGTCAGTTTATGTGTGTATATTTTGTGTGTGTATGTGTGTTTGTGTGTATAAAGGAGCGCTCCCTTTCTCCTTCCCAGTGAATAGGCTGTGTTGTCGGAGCCCCCCCCCTACACCCCCCTCCATGTGTATTGTCCATCAGGCCGATTGGGTTACGCCATTGCACCAGGCCCCTCATACCCGCCTCCCCTTTCCTTAACACACGCTGATACACATACACACACAGCGCTCAGACAGATCACTCTCTCTCTCTCTCGACATTGCTGGGGCGGTCATTAGCTAATCATTCTCTCACTCTTCAGTAAGTATCATTTTAAATTCCTCCTCTACTCTGACTAATGGAACAGGGCTTTTAATTTGAAGTAGTGTTGTTTTCTTTTTCTTTTTTTTTTTAAACGATTTTTAAACGATTTTCATGAAGTGTTTTAGCTCTCTTTTAGCTTTTAAAATAGACATTACAGGGCAGTGAATATGCAGTTTGCTGTTGTTTGCATGGAAAATAATTTTGTCATTTGAAGCCTTTGTTATAGATTTTTATCTTGAATCCCACTGGCCTTACCACAGATCCTAAAGTCTGTAAATGTGTAGACTGAGACTGTCATTAATATGGTGGTGGGCGTTGTCAGTTTTACCCTTTGTGGGTAATAAGCTCTAAACGACCATGCTGTTATCATGATGGACATGAGAGACATGGAACAAAAAACACTAGAACCAGAAACTGGAAGTTAAAGCACAGACACAGTTGACGTATACAGTATGATCTTTATTTAAATGACATTACACACTTCTGTGAAACTTTATTTCAAGTATAACCAGGTGCTTCCCAGACAAGTCGTGTGACTCCCTGTGACATCAGTGGAAGCTTTGACAAATGATTAACGTTATAGTATTAATAAGATATGGGAAGTTCAGCCAGTTTGTCATGGAAGGAGTAGAAAATGACAGAAATACATGTGCATAATTATATCTGTCTATCTATCTATCTATCTATCTATCTATGTATCTGTCTATCTATCTATCTATCTGAATTCTGTATTTGTCACTTATTTTGTGTTTGTAGTGTTTGCATTTAATTTTGCACCTTGAAAAACCTCTTCTTCCATGACTTGATGGAAATGCTGGAAAAATGAACACTATATTGACACTAGTACAAGTCTAATTTCATGCAGGCCTGTTTGCACTGCACACACAGTATTACGTGCTCAGTTTATTCTCTGCATCTTGAGCATCAATCTGCATATTTCATTTGATGTCAAGCACCTCATATTTGCTCTCTGTTTAAATCCGTGTTGCAAATCTTCCCAAACTTGCAGAGCAGCTTACGCTGGCAAGAGCTTATCTTGTTTCAAAGACGAGTCTAAAGAGAAGTTTTGAGTATCTCAGTTCAGCTGATAATACTGAAGTGGAATATGACTGTTAACTGTGAACACTGTATTCTGGAAAGATTGTGCTGTGATCAGGGCTCCTTCAGGGATTCAAAATGTTCTCCAAATATTGAAACCTGTCACAAGGAAATTTACATCACAATGTTTTAAAGTTGTCATTCAGTTCTCCTGTCAGTTTCTGTTTATTATATCTTTTTGCCATTTGCCATATGTTCCTGCATTTGCTCCCCAACATGAAGCAGATGCTCCCTCTAATTTCCAAAAGTATCATTTATCATATTCAGATCCCACAGAGGCACTGGTTGTTAATATGAACAGATGAGGATATAAGTGCTCCATATTGTGTATTACTGAATGCCCCAAAGCAGATTTTGGCTCCAGCACTTCTTGTCTTGACTGACTCACTTGACACGTGTGTGTGTGTGTGTGTGTGTGTGTGTGTGTGTGTGTGTGTGTGTGTGTGTGTGTGTGTGTGCGTGCTTGACAAAGAGGGACAGACATGGAGAAAGAGAGTGACAGAACATTTGTGTGCTTGTTTGCGTAGCATCTGTAGTTTGTAGAGCTGCATGTTCCCTCAAATAGAGACAGTAATTCTGATGAATGGCAACCCAGGCTCCGAGCAGAGCACACCCTGATTGAATTGGTCCCTATGTGCTCAGGCTTGACCTTTCCCCTTCAACTTCCAATAATTACCGATAGTGATTAGCTCTCACTGTGATATTAGGATATTAAAGTGATAAATGCGTCAGAGATAGAAATATAGATGGAGGTAGCAACGGACTGTTTTCCCATAAGAACATTCATTTCTGTACCTTGTAAGAGGAACTGAACTGATGAAAAATGAAGAAGTGAAGACTTGTTACTCATAAGTTTAGAAATATGACCTCACACAGCACTGTTTTCTCACAGAAATAATTCACTTTCAAAAAGCTTTATCAGAATGAGAGTTGAAAAAGAAACACTGGGAAAACCAGATACTTAATTAACATAAATTGCAATGTAATCTCTTAATGTTTTTTTTTTTTCCAACTTCAGACAGCAGAGAGGCACGTCGAGGAGAGAAGGGTAAAGAGGAAGGTCTTCATGCGTCCACCGGCCACGATCCCAGCTACTTTGAGATCCCCACTAAGGACGGCCACATGGCCACTAACGGCATCCACGAGATCCCCACCAAGGACACGGAGGGCACCGCCACTAACCTTCATGCCACCGCAGGTGAAATATATCTGCTATACTTTATAATGAAACTGACAAAACAAAACTTCGTCTACATTAGATTATACACCTCTCTCTTTAGTATCTGCCAGGGTTTTTGCCTGATAATTTGTATGTTCTTTGTCTTTTAGAGTTTCAAGTGAGTGTAACGTTATGGTGGTTATGTGATCAGTAAAAAACTGTATTTCATTACAATACAGTGTTGTCGAGGGAAAGCCTTCTGTCTCCAAAATGCCAGATAAAGCTAAAGCTTATAGAGTTTCATATAGGGAATGGCAGATGGTGAAATGAGTCAAAAACAGCTGGAAATTCACCTCCAACATGTTTATCGTCTTCGGCAAAAGAGAAAACAAATGGAGCATGCTAGGAAGGGGAGGGAGAGGGCGGGAAGGTCTTTGCAAGAGATAGCATCAGGGTTTATGGGAAATGCCTTAATTTTGAGAAGCAAATAGCATTGACCACAGCACTGGTGTAAGGTACAGGCTACCAGTTGTCTGAACTGTGGTCTCATCTAAGATGTTTACAGTAATTGTAGCATGGTCTCACCATTACTGTAATCAGTAGGTGATTTGTTATTTTTTAACAGGGGGTGGGCCAGTGGGAGCATCTGCCCTGCTCCCACACTACCAGCCAACACACACACACACACCCACACATACCCATGCACAATGCCCAAAGGTCATTGTTGCAGAATGCCTTAACCATAACTGAGGCATTTGTTACTCTACTCTGTGATTTATTTGAAAAGAGGAAACTTAAACTGAGAGAAGGGCGGGACTGAGAGAAAAAAATGCAATTACAAATCCATCTGCTACTTCAGCACCATGGACAGCATCACGGGTTTATCAATACACAGCACAGTCAGGTCACTGATATTTCAGAGCCACGGTCGGGGCCCCAGATTCTAACTTGGACAAACCTCAGTCAGATAAAGGATCAATGAGGCAGGCAGACTAGACTAACACATTTAGCTAAACAACCCCTCTGCCCCTGCACTCTCTCTGTTGCTAGGGAAAGGAGAGCAGGGCAACAAGAGGGATGCATTTTGGTCATTTTGCTAACAAGGGGGATGAGATACTCCAATGACTGGCTACTGACAAGACTTTAATTGTCTGCTTCCTAGCTCAAGGCCACGCCTCCTTTACCATAGAGTTTGACAACGCCTCCCCGGGGAAAGTCACCATCAAAGACCATGTGTCAAAGTTCAGCACCGACCACCACAGATCTCGATCCAAGAAGAGCGGAACAGGAAGTGGAGGAGGAGGTGGGAGAGACTTGAGCACGCTGCAAGCCGCCATGATGGCATCGGAGAGCAAAGTGGCCGATTGGCTGGCCCAGAACGACCCCACTCTGGTGCGCAGCGAGTCGACGGAGGACGACAGCAAGAGCATCAAGAGCGACGTTCCTGTCCATCTCAAGAGGCTGAAAGGTGGAAGTTATTCTCTATTTCTGAGCATTTCTCTCACTCATGTATTGTGTATAAGAGGCAACATCATCCTGCTCTCTTCATCTCTGGCTGTTTTTAATGTTGTTTTGGACGTCTCCTCTTTTTTCTTGGTTTCTTTCTGTCTTTCCTCTCATTTCCCCCCACACATTTGACCATCTTCTGACCCCCTCTCTATTTTTTATCTCCCTTATTCTTAGTCATCATTTCTACTCTCCTTGTTTTCCTCTCTCTTTTCATCTGCCATAAAACAGCCTCGTTTACACTCTCTCACTGCAGTATCCTCTTATAAGCCTTTATCATTTAAGATGAATTATCATTAGTGTTATGATACTTTATTATTGCATTATTTCATGCTCTCTCAGCCCTCCATTTGTTCCCCACACCACTGGCTGTTTCTTTGTTAGGACCGGGGGTTTTGCAGTGCTAGCCAAGCTGGAGGATTAGCAGCTAGCAGACAGGAACACTGAAACCCCAATCTTCTTCTCTGCTCCTGTGACAGCCAGCAACGAGGCTTAGCATGAGCAGCACAGTAGGGTAGTCTACTGCCATTCATCACCTACCTCCCCCATTGAATTTCACTTCACACAGTACAGGCACAGTATCTAGTGTGCCGAAGCACATGCATTCATAATTTCATGCCTGTTAATGCCTTGCTGGAGGTGATTTTTGCCTATTGGACCCTCACTGTGGACATCTAAATCTTTATTTTCCTATATGGGCATGTGGATAATGCATCCTCGGGGTAAGGCTGATTGCTATGACAACTTGTGCTGTTCGGTGCATGCTTATTTGTTTCTTTGTTCCGTTTACCTGCAAGCCGCCAGCTGCTGAGTAGGCTCCTGCTGCCAAGAGTTGTTGTGGGAATGGACTGGTCTGTGCTAAGCTAGGCTAGGCTATGCTATGTGCTGCAGGTAGAGAGAGAGAGAGCTTGATGCTAGGCTAGGCATTGCTAGGCTACTTTCTAAACATGGTTTGATTAAATTGGCGGCAATTTATGATGTTACTGACAGGTATGGGGGGATGGAGTGGCAGACAGGAGCTGATGAAAATGGAAATCTATGAGGCAGGGTTGGAAGGCAGAAGAGTTAATTCATTAGTCCACTACATGTGTGTCAAGTGGCTGACTGAGTGGCTGACCTAACTGATGACTGTGTGGCTAAGTGGCTGACTGACTTGCTGACTGGTTGACAGTGCAAGTGCAGTCTCTCCGGTTAAAGGTGTGGCTCCTGGGCTGTGCTCAGCAGTGCTGGCTGGTACTATGTGAAATGTGGATATTTCAATAGCTGAAGGAAGAGTGGGAAATGAGAAAAAGGTAAGGTGTGGTTCTGGACTAGAGCTGCGACAGGAGTTAAATGGAACGGTAACCAAGAAATCAGTCAGACCGAGGAGGAGGGAGGAAAGAAAAGGAGGGTGTGGTGAGCAGGACGAAAAAGGAGGAACAGGAGAGCGTGGAAAGACAGCAGGTGGACAGCTGGATGGAAAGCTGTGCATTGATGCCTACAGTGGCAGCAGTGGATGTATGAGAGGAGAAAAGCAGGTAGGGAGGAGGGAATGCGAGGCACAGGAAGGCGGGAATGCTGTACTATTGAGAGATCAGCATTTGCAGCAGTAACAGTAAAGGTGATGTGAAAAAAAAGAATGAGGGAGGGAGAGAGGCCAGTTTGCCGGACTGCAGTGAAAGCAGAATGGGAAAGGGAGGTGGGGAAGAGAGAGAGAGAGGTTTTTGTTAGATAGTTGTTATAGTAACCCAGCGATGCAAGAGGGGAGAGAGGGACAGGAGGGAAGGAGAGGCAGGGCGATGCATTAGAATCACTACAAATACACTGTACAAAGGGCTGGCAGCGACTGTCAGTCTCTGTGAGGACTGCAGGAGACAAGTATGTGTGGCGAACGCGTTTCGGTGCTGATTCAGGGCGTGTGTGAATCGTGCGTTGCTCGCGCGTGTGTTTGCATGGCAGGAGCACGCCGCATGTGTCTGTACTGCATGTGTGTGTTTGAGACATGCTCAGCACTGATCTGCAGACAAGAAGTGCGGCGCGTGTGAGGAAGGCATGTGAGATGTACTTTGGGTGTGTCATAGAGGTACGAGAGAGAGAGAGAGAGAGAGAGAGAGACAGAGACAATCAGAGTGGGAGGCAATCGGAGGCAGCCAGAAGCTTTTGATATGCAAGCTTTCAGGTTAGTCTTTCTCTTGTTGCCATAGGGACCAATATAAAGGATCTGTCTGTTATTTGAATGTTAATGTTGGAATATGAACTGAGATGTTTGTCTTGTCTCTTAACACTGCAAATTCTTGTATTTGCTCTGACAGTAGGATGTGATTCTGATCAGTGCAAGGGTATGGAGGTGTGCTCTGCAAGGTTATGTGGATTGCATGATTATTTTCAAACACTGTTAAGACTTTGATTCATTCTGGCTGGTTTATGTGTTATTATAGATGGATTTGCATTAACAGTAAATGCTTAAGTCTTAAAACTTATTCAGTACAGGGATTAAACATTGTTGTGTATCTTTGTGTGTGTGTGTGTGTGTGTGTGTGTGTGTGTGTGTGCGTGCATGCATGCATGTGTGTGTGTTTACGTGCACGTCCACTCATGCAGACAGACGCATTTTATGTTTGCTTGTTTGCTCAAATGTGTGTGCGCATGTGTGTTTGTGTGTTGTGCACCCAGTGGCGGAGGCAGAGGCCAGCTCCGGTGTGAGTCATGACGGGGCCAGCGGGGCAGAGCGCTGGACTCTCACAGACACCTCTGTTCTCCTCTGGCCCTGCCAACGGCTTCTTTGTCTGAAGGACACAGCATGAAAGACCTGCCTCTTTCTGTCAGCCTCTCTGCAGAAGCTACTGTAGCTCACTGCTGCCCTGCCTTTCTCTCCATCTTAATATTGTGGGGGTTTGTTCTTTTTAATGGCATTTCAGCTTTATTAGATCGTAAACAGTGGTGGAAGACCCCAATGTCATGTCTGTATTGAAAGAGAGGTTGCTCCGTGCTTCAGTAGACACTCATACCACATACTCATCACATTGTGACATTTAAACTGGACCGATGACACATGTGGCCCATCTCTCTCCTAGCAATTTCACAAAAATAATCTCAAGATAATGTTTGTAGTCCCAAATTTGGTTTCTCAGTGAAGATAAACCAGAAAGACATGATAAAAATGTGACATCAGAGCATTAGATAGATTCAAATCCATGCAGTCACAGTGTGTGGACACTTCCCCAGGCAAGCCACTGTTGTCCACTCAGCCATGGAAGCATTATGCCCACTTTTCTCAATAGAGAGTCACTTTTCTCAGTATTTGATTTATCTCTTGTGGAGTGGTAATACTGAAAAATGCTCTGAATTATCACTCCTTGATAAATGTATTCCAGCAGGGGCATTAAAACGCACAGGCTTTATATTTGTAATCTCTGCATGGTTTACTTTACAACATCACATGGCTTACATGGTTTTTGGATGTGTGTAACTACCGCTGCTCACACTAGCGTAGAAAGAGGGCCATGAAATAAGTCTGCTGTTGGTGCAACAGTGAACTGGGACAGTGCCTGAGTGATCCCTTACTCCAGAGGGGATTTATGTCATTGATTCTTACACATCAGATTGTGCAGTGAGAGCCAGGGGTGAAAAGCACTAGGCGTCATTTCAGCAGCACATTTCTGCTTTGCTTTCATTTAGTCCAGGATGTTTTTGTTTTTGTTTATGTGTTGCCCAGTTTTAGCCCAAGCAGTAAAATCATAATTACATATATTTAAGAAAGGCACAACAGCTGTACTTGTCAAAACTATGCACGAAAAGTCCATATTTACAAAATGATGTTTTACCTTGTATATACCCAACCAGATGTAGAGTAAATTCTTGCCAAATTTTAGTCTAGATATCTATCATTTTTTAGACGTCTTCAGTTAATCAATGTAAACTGTCTCACTGGGAAAGGAGAGGTAAGTGCAAGTGCAAGGTCTTGGCCAGGATCTGAGCTCATGCAGCGTTATGTGACTGTGATGTGGTGGTACAGTTATCCACTGGCCCATATACAGCCTCCCTTCCTGTCTCTGATACCTTGGCTGTTGGCTTGCTGACTGCTTGGTTTGGCTCTGACCGGCTGGTTGTGTTAGTAGCTGTCAGCTCTTGTGCCTCACTATATCCCAAGCCACCCTCGCTAAAGAAACGCCCACTTCCCGTCCTGACCCTTTTCTCCTCTGCCCCTTAATTCAGTCTCTCTTGTTTCTCATCCACCCTGCTTTTTCTTGTTCTCCCACCCCTCCTTCCCAGTTCAGCTTCCCTTTTTCTTTCCCCCTCTCCTTTCACCTCTTCCCCTCCTCCACCTCTATCCCCAAAGCCCCCTCTCTCCCCCTACACTCCCAAGCAACCTCCTACTTTCCCTCCCTCCTCTCTGTTCTCCCCCTCCCCTCCCCCTCTCCTCTCTCTCTGCCACTGAAGTAGGCAGGGCCAGTAACATTGTGGGTGGCATGTCTGGATTAGTGTGGCACACTGTCTGCCAGCCACGCAGGACTGAGAGGACATGCTGATGCGACTCAGACTGATAACGATTATAGGCATAGCGGTATCATGGTACGTATGATCTGGGGAGCTGTGCGTTTAGGGGCAGTTTTGGCAGCTGAAAGAAGAGATGAAGGTGACATTTGAAAGTTACGAGTTCATTTTGGCCATTATGGTTGGCAGTCACCATTTGTTTCTTGTTAGCGGTATCCTCAGTGGATGTATTTTCAGGGTGTTGTGGTTGGTCTTTGTGGCACGCTGCTTTTCTTCTTTGTGGCTTCTTTCAAGCACACATCTAAAGAGACTATTGTGCTGCACAGTATCCAAGGATACACAGAGGCTCTGTTTTCTGTTTCTATTAATTATTATTGTGCGTGTCATGTTGTAGATGTGAGAGTGTTTGCTCATGTGACATGTTTGCAAATTGATAGCCGCTCTGTATACAAGCATCAGCTACTGTAAGCCTTGCCCTTGTAAGGGAAAGACATCTATTTCATAGCAGTGAGGTGTAAATAGAAACATTATTCCTGGCATACTGTAGGCGATACAGTGTCATGTCGAGGGAATTTTGTAAGTGACTACTACAACAACTCTTCCGCTACCCATGTACTGTTGGCCATTTGTTAACAGTAGTAACAGTTTTGTGTCTCTTTTGTGTCCTGATAGGCAGCAAGCATGAAGATGGCACCCAAAGTGACTCGGAGAATGGCCTGGGTCTCCGTTTCGCCAGCCGCCGCCATGCCCTCGAGGAACGCCTGAGAGCGGCACACAGTCAGGCAGCGGCAGCAGGAGGAGGAGCAGGAGGAGGAGGAGGAGGAGGAGGAGGAGGAGGAGGAGGGGGAAGTAGTACAGCAAGCGGGACCCGAACCACCGGCACCCGCACTGCCTTCATGATCGAGTTCTACGACGAGGAGAACCCACGTAAACGCCGATCGTACTCATTTTCCCAGACTGCACCACTGCTGGCAGGAGGGGCTGGTGGGGAGGGTCTGTGCCCCCAACCTCCATCTCACCCTAAGGTGTTCAGCATTTCCACCTCTGCTACTACAGCCTCAGACTCAGGTAACACAACTGCGATTTCAGTGTCAAATAACTTGTATACTGTTGTATTCAGTTCTCTTGTATCGTATCATATCGAATCACAGTCTGTGCAGTGATGAAATATAATATACTCTTGCATAGTGAATGACTTAATAATATGCTCAATGAAAATGCACTGTCTTTCAATTCTAGATGTACATTAGTCATTTTTTATCACATTTTACACACTCTCCCACTAAGAAAGGGATCTATGAAGATACATAAGTAAACATCAAACTGGTTTTGATTTCAGACACATTTAAGAAAAACCTGAGTACAGTTTTCAAAGTCAGTAGTGCTCGATTTCCTTTTATCTCTCAAGGCTGTTTCAGTGCTAGTGATGCAAATCAAGCGCACCTGAAGTAGTTCAGCATTTTGGGCTTCAATAAACCTTTTAGTAGTGAAAAAAATTATGTGGCACTTATAAGCTGCCATAGTCTCTGGGACAGTTATCCTCTGTTAGAACATGTTATGTTTTCATATCCACATTTTTCTAGCATTTGCATGTCTGTATTGTGTTTTTTTCCCTGTAGGTAAGGGTCCCATTCCAATATCAGCTACAGTGGCTGCAGGCGCCCCCACTGCCGCTCGTGTGCTCCTCAAGCAGAGGTCCGAGGACCCAAGCATTGGCCGGAGTTCGGCCAGCACAGGACTCCAAACAGGCAGCCCTGTCAGCCCTACCAGCCCCAGCGAGGAGGCCCCAGCTGCGGGGAGAGGAGGGGGGACAGCTGGGGGGGGAGGCAGAGGATGACCACAGCGATAAGGGGACCTACACCATTGAGCTGGAGAACAGGAACCCAGAGGAGGAGGAGGCCAGGCGTATGATAGACAAGGTAGGAGAGTTCAGAGATAGTTCACACAGCGGGAGTAAGGCAGGGGATGTGCAGGTAGACAAATGTGTACTGTAAGGTGGATCTGCAGTTTAACCTCATCTTTATAATGTGTGCTGACTTACCTAACAAGATCATTATTCTTGGCAACGCCCACTACATCTGCAGCAGTGTAGTGTGTAGGGGGGTTTCTCTCTGGCTCTGTCTTGATAGCAGTGCTTTCATTCCAATTTAATCCCTACTTGAAATTTTATGCACATTTTACCAACTTACTTGCTCTTTCTTTTATTTTTCTTTTATTTCTTATATTTTTGTATTTTAAGCAATAGGCAACAATTGGGTACAAGCATGAACAGCTCCATGTGTTTTTTTTTGTTTTTTTTTTAAATATATATATATATATATATATATATATATATATATATATATATACATATATATATTTACCAATGGAGGGTATTGAATGTGGTGATCTTGACAGTTGTATAGCTTGCTGTAATATCCTGTAAATCTCCCCAAATAGAGAGTGTGAAAATTCTTTCATTTGCTGTGCTACGGAGAGAATATCTTCCACAAATGCACCACATATTGTAAATATCATGACAGTTTTCTGATGAAAAGCAATTTACTGTAAACTCTGCTCTGCATTATTTGGCAGAAAGCCACAATTCCCTGTGGGGCTTGTACCCAGAAAACTGCTGTGTAAGCATAATATTGTGAATAACCTCCAATACATATATAACATAGTTTAACAGGGAAGTGATCTGGAAAACCGGTACTGATTTCCTTCTTTCTTTCAGATGTAAGTCATACATTTTTTGTCAGCCAGGCATGGGTGATATATTTGTGTCATTTAAATCCAGTCAGTCAAGAAGCAAATAAACCTCCTGACACAACAAGTACATCATTTTGGATTACTCTGCATGAAATCGGTTTGGCAGAGAAGAATTTGACTTAAGCACAAACAGCAAGGTTAATAGTTGGTGCATTACTTGCTTCGTTGGCACTTTTAGTATTTGCGAGTCCTTTGAGACCCTATTGTGTTGTAGCCACTAAAACAAACCTATCTGCTTTCGGTTGCCTTCTCTGACCGCCCCTCCATCCTCTCTGTCCCACTGGTAAAACTAATGCTTCTGTAATAGCCCAGGGAGACTCCCTCCATCAAGCACTGCCCTCTTTCATTAAACAATGCTCCAGAGGGCCTGAAAACCACCATCCGTTTCCCAGTGCCGCTCCTGTGGCACGCCATGCTTTCATGGCCACAGAGGACATGTCTTAAAGGGACAAAGCATTGGACAGTCAGAGATGGCTTCATGCTTGTTGCAGGGTGCCATTTGCTCCTTAAATTTAAAGTTTTACATTTGAGCATCAAGGCAAGTAGAGCAGGAATTGAGAAGTCCATTTTTAAAGAGGTGCCGCAAATCACAGGTCATAAAACTGAGTGCTAATCCATTCCAGCAGAGACCAATTCACTGTCCTCTTTAATTGCTGCTAACCAGATTCCAGAAGCCGGAAGAATATGTAGTGATTTTCAGGAAGGCAAGCTTATTATACAGGCATACTTCAAGGTATTCTTAGATGTTTACCAAACTACATCTTACAGACACACATCCATTTAAGTTGTTACATATATTTTATGCATAGCTTCAAGGTGTTATCTTAGGGAGTGCAGTGATATAATTAGTGGGGTGTATTTCTAGTCAGTGATAGTCTGAGCCCATTACATTCAAAACTGGAAGTGTTGTTATGCTAATTCCTGTAATTAGCTGACACACTAATTGCCACATTGCTCACAGCCTGTCCTCTGTCTCACTTTCTTCTACTTTGATTGTGCCTATGTGTGAGTGCGGGCATGTGCGCGTGTGTGTGTTTATGTGCACATATGCGGTTTTGCCCTTTTCGTTGCCATGGCGCTCTCCTATCAAGTGCAAAGTGCCGCTTTTAATTCAACAGCATCCTTTGTGTGTGTTCAGTTCACTTTTGTTCATCAAGCGCTTTAGGGAATAATACCACAATGTTTATATATGATGAGGGCATTGAATTTAATCTGCTTTCATTACAAATTGAATCTCAAAGTACAAAAAGCATACCAGTGTGCTCTTCTTGCATTTTGGATACAAAGAGAATAAAAGAGAAGATGTATGTTTTTTTTTTAATTAAAGGAGAAGTGTGAAACTATGCAATGTGATAATATTGGAAAACTTAACAATTTGTTATAGCTAATACCAAGAAAACAGACATATTCAGCTGACATAAATGATATATAAGTGTAGAGAACTCATTCAACTAAATGCCTTACCTTTTTGGTGTGTAATCCCACCTGTTAAACTCCTCCCAGGTGTTTGGAGTGGAGCAGACTCAGAGCCAGGACTCGTCTATACTGTCAGACCTGAAGGGAGAGGGAGGAGGCAAGGAAACAGGAGACACAGGGAAGGAGGTATAACACTAACTTACTTCATTTACCTTTTTTTTACTTTGTTTCTACCTTTTTCCCCTCTTTGTCCATGTGTATCCCTCTGTCATTCTTTCTTTCTCTTTCTGCGTTCTTTCTCTTCTCTGTCTTGTTCTACTGGCTCAAGCCACCACGTCGGTCTCTGCCCCTTTCTTTGTCCACTACTATTAATCATCTCATAAATACACACTCGCACACAGTATGTTTTCAGTTATTTTAAGAAACTGAAATTGCTGTGGAAAATTTGAAATAATATAACATTCCATTACTCCTCTCTGCCCAGTGTTGTATATATGAAAAACAGGAAAAGGGGAAGGCTGTGATTCATGGTTGAGTTACTTAATCTGAGTCAGACAGTCATGGCTTGATTGGCCTACTCCCTTGGCCTGTTGTAGGGAGTAGGTCTGTCCTCCCGGAGACTGACCTAGATCATGTGAAGATGAGGACAGACACGCTCGCCCCTCCGGCAATTTCCTTTAAAACCCTGATAGGGAGGGGGCAGTGTGTGTGCACTTTGAGAGGCTTTCTACAAGAGCTTTTGTAAAAAGATGGATTTATTCTGCTAAGATGAGTAACTGCTCAACTTTTCTCAAAACTGTATTCATAAGTTGAGAATGGTATGACTCACACTGTGGGTGATTTTTCTGAGATTTAAAAAGGGCACTGGTGAGCACATAAACTGTTGTTTTGCCTTTCAATTTATCTCCAGAACATAATTGATGCAGAGGATACATGTTTCTGATTAGTGTTTACAAACAACCCAAGAATCAGAGTCATAGCTTTGGAAATTACACTCAGGAATTCATCTTGAACCACCAAATCATCTCCATCTCCAACTATTTAGGGCCATTAAGATGAACAGATAAATAAATGTGCATCGTTCCAGTCTTACTTAAAATCTCTGTGTGCTTTGTGCAGCTCTGTGCCACTGCTAATAGACTACCTGCTCCTTTTCTCCTCTTTTCCTCCTCTCTTATTCCTCCCCCTCTTCCTTCCCCTCAGGCTCTTCCTGGTGACTCGAGCTGGGTCTCTCAGTGGGCCACTTTGACTGCCAATCACACCAGGACAGATCCAGAGGGCTCCGGGGCAGAAACACCCGCTTTCCTGCACAAGGAGAGAGGTATGCATTCAATTGACCCTTAGAAAATGAATCTATATAACATATAATATATAATATACATAACTCAGAAAATGTATTTGGGCTTTTGAGCTGGCGTCAGTACTGAGCTTTTAAATAACGTGCACATATTTTGCTTGTTTAGAAAACATTTGCAAATTTAAAGCATGTATCTAAAGTAACAACACGACTAATTAATGGCAAAAAATAATTCAGTGTGCTTGAATCTTGTCCTCTGATCTGTGCAGAAGCTGATGCTTTTGAGTCAGGCGTATCCCTCCGCAGAGGAGATTCCTCCTCCAGTCTGACTGACCGTAAACGCAGGACCCTCCCCAGCTCCCTGTGGATGACCCCCGGGCTAAATCTGGCTCCAAAGGTCTGGGGCTAAGGTCTGAGATTGGGGAGAAGCAGGACACTGAGCCCCAAGAAAAGGAGCACAAGGGAGACGGGGAGTCCCTGACTCCTATGGAAGACAGCGAGATGACCAGTAAAAGGAAACAAAGCTGCACTTCCTCCCCATCCAGACCCTCTCTCCGGACGTCCAGCAGCGCTGAGCGGAGGAAGAGATCAGAGGAGAGGAAAGGAGGAGGAAGCGGTGAAGGAGGAGAGAAGTCGGGGAAGCCTCTGGTGCGCCAGGGCAGCTTCACAATCGAGAAGCCCAGCGCCAATGTCCCAGCAGAGCTCATCCCACGCATCAACAGGAGCAGCAATGGGCGAGAACGCAGCGACTCCGTGGGCAGCATGGACACTGCAACACTCCTGAAGGACACTGAAGCTGTCATGGCCTTCCTCGAAGCCAAACTAAGAGATGAGAACAAACTAGACCAGAGAAGCAGTAAAACCAATGCTTCCAACCATGGACCGGGTTCTGGCTACCCCCCTCGGACTGGCTCTATCTCCCCTGAGTCAGATGTGGACACGGCCAGCACAGCCAGTCAGGTGGCTGGGGAGGCGGAAAGGAAAGCAGCAGCTGGTGGCGTACAAAAGCGTCGTTCCCTGAGCAGCATGCACCGCGAGAAGAGCAACATGAGCACAGCTTCCAAGACCAGCGTCACCAACACCAGTGCTCGTGAACGCCTGGAGAGGAAGACTAAAAGCAGAACGGCAGAGGCAACAAATCGGACTGATGCACGACGTTCTGTACAGCCGTCCTCCTCCTCTTCCAGAGCGCGTCAGCCTTCTCTGGATCTCACTGATGATGACCAGACGTCCTCCTTTCCCATCTCGGACATCCTCTCCTCAGACCAGGAGACCTACTCTGGACCTGGGCCCGGTTTGGGGCACTCAGCACACGGCCGCGGCTCACACGCTTCCACAGATGATATCCACCATTCCAAACTGGACCGGTCAGGTAAAACCTCCACCAGTGGTTCCTCCAAAACCAGCCGCACCCTCCAGGCAGCCACAGCCTCCTCCTTGGGGAAGCAGGCCTCTCTCCCTCAGCCACGTCCCACACGGGCCTCTCTTCTCCGCCGCGCCCGGCTGGGTGACACCTCTGACACAGACCTAGCGGATGCAGACAGGGTGTCTGTGGCGTCTGAGGTGTCCACCACCAGCTCCACCTCTAAGCCCCCGTCTGGTCGTAAGGGCCCATCACGGCTGGACATGCTGGCCCAGCCACGTAGGAACCGTCTTGGCTCCATCTCAGCTCGCAGCGACTCGGAATGTACAGTGACCCGGAGCTCCACGTCCTCACCACGTCTGTCAGCTGAGACCGCTCTGCGTCTGGGTCTCCGCTCAGCTACACCCGCGGAGAACAGGCTGACACCCAGGATGAGGGCCAACAGTGTGTCCAAACTGACCGAAGCCAAGACCAAGACCACCACATCTGGATACTGCTCGCCCACAGGTGAGCACATTGCAAAGCAAAGTTCTGTTGTTTGCTGCAAGAAGCAGGAAGGGATTATCACATGTGTTGTAAAATGAATATGGTCATATGTAATGCCAAATTCTTCCTTAGGCTTTCTTATCTAGCTGATTCTAAACTTAACATTTGATGGCGTGGTTCTTTAAAAAAACAGTGCTGCGGTGTGAGGATCGGGTGTACCATTGCATTCCTCATTATGTGTCAGTGTGTAAACATGGTTTTAACATTTCCATCGTGTTGTGACAAACTTGTGTGTTGGTTTTCATCGTCCAGAGAGCCCTCAGCCTGAACCTGAGGGCGGAGCTACTGAGGAGGAGCTGATGGGTACTGTACCAGAGCTCTAGAGCCTTCATAGGATTGTGTGTGTGTGTGTGTGTGTGTGTGTGTGTGTGTGTCAGAGCTGGGTCACAATAATAGAAGCTTTCACAAGCTCCTATCACAAAGCAAGGGTATTCATTATTTACATTTGCAGTGGCTCATTTTGAAGAGCTTGATTCCAAAATAAAATACCCATCATTTGAAAAATGGACCTGTACTCTTACAAAACCATAGATGGCACAACATTAGAACAAAATACTTTTTTGAAGAATTTGTGTTGTTGCTGCATAAAATTAAATTTCTCCCCAAGGAGGACAAACCCTAATGACAGGGTGGTGACCCAGCTCTGGTTTGTGTTTGTCTGTGTGACCCTACCCTTACGTCCATCGAAGTAATGCAGTGATGAAGACCCAAATGCTCTACTCCCACCCCACTATTCTTCAGACATTTTATGACATTTGAGCTCAAACAATTTGGTGGTTAATGCAAAACCCAAGTGCACATGGTTTTGGAAAGCTGCTCCACCTTGTGGAGACACTTATTCAAGACTCCTGGAGTTGGCAAGTCTTAAGTTTTCTGTCGTGTCCTATTTCACTCCCAGATCAAGAGAGCATGGCGTGGTCTCATCACAGTTTAGGCTACATCACTGCTGCTGGTGTGTGACCATTATGAAGCAGCTTAACATGTCTTTGCTCCGTCAAGGTTTTTCCACACCTTGTCGGACACTTGGGTTGGCTGCCCTGAGCGGGGTGCTTTACAGTGGCCATTTTATTAACAAGAACATCTTTTGTGTTGTGTTTTGTGTTCAGTGTGGTTTTAGCATTGCTAAAATATTCCCGCTGCTGTTCATAAACAAAAACATTACAAACTAAAATGAAAAATAACAACTGCTTTGCCTCACCAAACCCTCTCATTCATAGCCCCTCATATCTTCTGTCAGTTTAAGATGAAGTATTTAGTACACTGACAGAATGAAGATTTGAACTCAGCATTTCATCAAAATTCATAAGGTTAATGTATATTGCCTCATTTTTGTAAAATACAGTATATCTCGGTTTGTCTCTAACAAACTGTCTTGTTAAAGCATGAGGCAAAAACAAGAGCATCCTTACAGTTATTCTTACATTTTAGTTCTTTCAGATCTGACCAGGATAGACCAGGGGCTGCCTCAGTAACAGTGCCTCTCATCACAAGCACATTAATAACTTGGACAGTAACAGATGCTGTACTTGAATAATGGAGTATCAACTAAAGTATAGCATTCTTCTTGCTTACTTCCTTCAGTGTCCAGCAGCAGCAGGTGGAGGCGTCTGCCCCCGGAGTACGGCTCCACCTCAGAGGAAGAGTTCGGCTCTACCCGGAATTCCCCCAAGCACGGAGGACGCCCCCACCTGCGCCCCCATCACCCGGTCCTGCACCGCAGCTCGAGGCTGAGCTCCTCGAGTGTTGGCGCAGGCTCCAGCATGGTGACGGCTCCTGGGGGCGTGGGGATGAAACACCGCATGAAAGAGCAGGAGGAGTACATCAGGGACTGGACGGCACACAGCGAGGAGATTGCCAGGTATTGATCTAGGCTGGTCTGTGCAATTGATGTAGCTAATGATGAGTTACTTGATTGATGAAGTATATTTGAGAATGTCTTAGTTATTGCTGTTGGATCTTTAATGAGCAAACAGCACATTCTCCCTACACAGATAACCAAAGGTTTGTTACTCTTGTTTTAGTTGTAGTAGCATTCAGCATGCACTATTCTCAATTGTAAATGAAAGTGTTCATAATCAGTGATAGATCATGTCATATATAAATAAGTTGAACTTTTATTGACCTTTTCCTAAAACATCTTACTTTAATTTTACTACTAAAAGCTACAAAACAGTTAAGAGTTAACATTCTGTGTATATAAAATCTTAATTTTCAAGGTCTATGGACATGATATCAAAAGATTCATAAAGAAATCATATAAATTTACAATCCGGTGATTTTGCACAATTTTCTTTGTTAGTACTCAGGATGTAAATCACAATATATTCTGAGACTATAACATGTTACAATTTTCAACACATCCATATTGTTTGTATCCATGCAATTTATGAACTATATTTGTTTTCTCTCCTAAAGACCCCTGCTTAAAGACAGGAGATACTAAAATGCACCCACCTGGACCACCCTAACTTTAATCATTAGCCTAACCCCTGTGCATGTGTGGTCCACATCATGGGGGGTCTCCAAATTGGACAGCCTCAGTGGCACACCCAGTGGGTGCATTTAGTATTTCACTCTTAAAGAACCCATTAAATGGTTGTCTGACTTGATATTATGTATTTCCTGTTAGAACAATGTTTGGGCAGGACATAATATGGGGAGGGATTATTTAAAACTGTAAACCAATACGACATCAGCAAGGGAGAGATACACAGTTTTATTTGATAGGATGTGTGGAGGGTCAGCTTGAAATTTGTAGTCATGTCTACTGATGCAGCATGAAGTTACACCACTATTACCAGTACACTCCTTTCCAGGGAGTTTAAGTTCATTTCATAGGGACTTTATTGGCTATTAGGTTATTTTTCTGTGGATATGATTACAACCTACTGTGTGAATGTATGCAGGATGTACTGTATGTGGATATTTGTATATCTGCCCTCAGTCCTAAAGAACCCCGTCTGATGGTTAACAGGTTATTCCCCTGTGTGCGCAGGATCAGCCAGGACCTGGCTAAGGACTTGGCCATCCTTGCCCGTGAGATCCACGACGTGGCTGGTGAGATTGACTCAGTCAGCTCCTCGGGCACGGCACCCAGCACCACCGTCAGCACTGCCGCCACCACCCCAGGATCAGCTATCGACACGCGGGAAGAGGTAGGCCCTGCACGTCCCATGCAGCCGGAAATACAGGAGAGCATGAGAAAGGTGCCAGTTTTTCTTCTTCTATCATTACCTTTGCTGCATGCGCGTCCATCGCTTCCTTTGCCACCCCTCCTCTGTTGCTCTGATAACGATGGCTAAATTTGCCTCTCTGCTGCTTTGGGGTCTTCATCTGCTGTGAGAGGTATTCATCCTTTCTCTCCTCCTCTCCTCCTCTCATCCAATTTAATTCCTTTCTTCTTCCACTCTTTTTTTGCCATGAGAGGAAAGGGCGTACCACTATATTTTTAGAATAATGGGAGAATTATTTTGGCTGCAAAGCTTTTAAAGCTTCACAACCGCTCAGCTTGCTCTCACTCTGAGCTCCTAATCCCTTTATTTTTCACAAATCTTTACTTAACTCCAGTCTCTGTTAATGTAGCTGCTTCATGTTTTGTATTTATGCTACCTCTCTTCTGCATCTCTCCCTCTGTCTTTGCTCAGCTCGTGGATCGTGTGTTTGACGAAAGCCTCAACTTCAGGAAGATTCCTCCTGTCATTTCCTCCACCAAGGTGCCAGAGATCAACGGGCGGCCGGTGGAGCTCCGCCCCCGCGCTCCTGACAGCCTGGAGCCCCGAGCTCTGAGGAGACGCACCTGGAACCGAGAGGAGGTGAGGAAGAGAACAACAGAAAATAGAGAGAACGATGGACAAGTCAATTGGGCAACAGCATAAAAATATACGTCAAAACTGACTGCTCTGTCACAGCAGGACAGAAAAGTCTGACCCTTCTTACTTCTAATAATACACTTCACCTCCGCCACTATCTTGTACCTTTTTTTACTCATCAGTTCAATTCCCTGAGCACACTGCATTTGAAGGGTTATCTGAAGTTCAGTCTCCAGTATTTCAACAATACACTTCAGTAACACTGTTTTGTAATTACCTGAGTAATGTCGTACCACAGTGATTTGGGCCTGTACTATTTTAGAGGAGAAAATGACAGTTCTATCAAATGGCGGACCTTATTTAGAAATGAAAGTCTTGCTTTATAAGATTTATTTTTAGGATGTGTCTTTATCGCTGTTGTCCTCTGTCCATTCAGGCGGTGTTGGACAGCCTGCTGCTCACTTCAGTTTCTCAGCTGTCCTCTAAAATCAGACAGTCTGTCGACAAAACAGCAGGCAAAATCAGGTAACTACTCCAATTTTATAATGCCGTAACCTTTAAAGGGTATATGATAATGTATTTGCCAACATTGCCATTTTTTGTATAACTGAAGCTATAGAAAATGGAAAATGTGTGTATTCTGTGCACATTTTTTTTCCAGGATATTGTTCAAGGATAAGGACAGGAACTGGGATGAGATTGAGAACAAACTGAGATCTGAGAGTGACATACCACTGCTGAAAACCTCCAACAAGGTAGGGAAACCTCTGTATCTGAACAATATTTAATGACAACCAAAGCAATGTTCTTGGGAGCTAATTGCGTTGTTTTTCTTTGCTCCCTCCTGCAGGAGATCTCTTCAATTCTACTTGAGCTGAAGAGAGTTGAGAAGCAGCTCCAAGGTACAGTAGAGCAATGATGGGTGCACACACGCACACACACACACACACACACACACTCACATACAGTCAGATCCCCTTACACCCACACTCTGAAGGCAGTGGCATATAACATCAAAATCATAGTTGTGTCTGAAATTCATTGTCTGCAGCATGTATATCTTAGTTTTTACACAAACACAAAGCTCTTCCTCACCACCTCATTTTCACTGCTCCACCCTCTCTCATTTTCACAGTCATCAACGTCATGGTTGATCCAGATGGGACTCTGGACGCCTTGACCAGCCTTGGCCTGACCAGCCCCACCACCCCCACCAAGCCCCAGACCGCCAAAACGACCTCCACTGCCACCAGCCAGGGATCCCAGCCCCCGGCCCAGGAAGCCCTCCCAGAGATCCTCCCTGGTCCTGGAGAACCAGCGGCCGCCACGAAGGGCCAGGCTGCCTCTGAGGACACAGCACAAGACCTGGGTGTGGGTCTGGGCGTCACCGGAGTAGGAGGACTGCCTTTCAGCCGCATGCGGCCAAGCGGAGAGGAGGCCATTGCACAGAAGTGAACACAGCCGACAGCAGTTTCCCTTAAGTCACCTTCACGTGAATAAACATTAATCTGGATTAGGGTGTAAATGGCTGGTGGTCAGCATCCACAACAAGCAGACAAGAGTAGAAATATGTAGCTGACTTCACTGACAGAACAGTGGCTCCTGACTTCACAAGGTGATGAGATTATGAGTATCATATCAATTGTATTGAGAGAACGTTTTGCCAGACCGGACCTGTAATGAACTGTTTCAACTGACCTTCTTCAAATGGACAAAGTCAAGCGGAAACTGGGCCACACAGATCTTACTGAACATGTGATTGGAGCCGGTGATGGACAGACACTTTTGCAGTAGCTGAGAGGCCATGAACGCCCACAAATGCCAACTGACGGATCATGGGCGTGCCACTGAATGGAAACCAGAACGCTTCTACAGTCATATGCGTGTAATTGTGCTCACTGGCCAACTTGACCTCCTAAGTCTGGAGGAGTTGAGCGTGCACATACAGGCTACCTGGCTACTAAACAAATGGACAAAGTCTCTGTGGTTGTACAGTCTCCACTCTCCTCCAGCTTTCTCCTCTTGCCTTCTCCATGTGTCTGGACCCTGTCTGCACAAAGGACATGCCTTAATGCACATCCTTAAGAGTGGCAGTGTACCCCTTCATACCTTCAAACAAGCAACAGCACTCTAACAATATACAGGACAGTTTCAGATGTCTTATACTTTCTGTTCATGGACAACAGAACTCATTGTACAATAAACTTTCAAAGATGCTCTATTTACACTAAGATGAATCAGTACAGTACAGCGCACTACAGTATTTTACTAGCTCCTCTTTATTAGAAAGAATCTTTTAGCCGCCTTAATAAGCACCCAACCTGACAAACACATTCATAAACGGATATACCATATGCCTGAATAATGTGGAACCACAGAGTTGTATAACAAATCAGTTAGACGCTTCTGATTCTTTTGAATTCACATAACTCTACATCTTAACCTGGGGTCTGGTCACTGTCCGTCCATTGATCCATCTCTCAAACCGCTGAAATGGATTTATATCGAGTGCCTCCCCATCTCATTCCTCACTTCTCTGTCCTTTCACCCATTACTTTGCTCTTTTCCTTCCCTTCTCCTCTCTCCCGGTGTCTGGAGGAAGTGTTAAACAGTGTGTGTCACTCCAGTAGCATGTAAAGGACTGAGTTTAGAGTTCTCTTTTCTGGAAGTTGGTGTCTGTGCTGATCTTACTAATATGGAATGGTGGTCACCCTTTGGCTAGATAGTGAACGGCCTTCAGGAAACCAATGATCCTTTTTCAGTCGCAATCCAAAACGGCACCTACCAAAGTTAAAAAGTAGCATGCAGAAATTTGTTGTCATTTTTAAACAGGTGAGACGAACTTGTACCCCAAATCAAACTCATCTATCCTTGTGTGAAAGCTCAAGAAATGTATTTCAAATGTGGCATCATATTGCATCATATGGCATCAGTTCATCTTCAGGGTTTCTTCTGCAAATCAGTATTATATACCGCATGTTCAGTTTTCTGTATAGAGATCAATGATTCAGATGTGTTGATTTGCTGTTATCAAGCACTTGTTTTTATTACTTGTTGGCCTGTGTTACACTCCTCTGAGAATCAGTGCCCTTAGTCTCCACCCACAGTACATCACTCAAGTGTCCTATGATTTCCAATTGGCTCTTTTTCTACTTTTCCCCTGTCACAACTGCTGTGACATCTTTTTAAACTAGCAATGATCAGCAAAAAAATCAACAGAATATTTTCTAATAATTACATACTGTATTGTAGATTCTCTTGACCTTTACTGTAGCTTCTAATGCATTCATTGGCAGTTGTTTTTTTTTTTTTTTTAAATCAGTGTCATATTGTAAGGTCTATCATAATGATCACCGGTTTTAGCTCCACTGTACACAAAACCTGAGCCTGAGAAAGCTGCTGGAATTTCTCTTTCACAAATGTTTGTTTTAACCCAGGGAACTTACAAGGAAGCCTTTCTGTTTAAAATGTGTCTTTGAGGAACATCACTGTTTCTGTGATGCAGTATCCTTAAAGAAACGGATCCCAAACCAACCTGTTGCAACAATATTGCTCGTAATGCGGCTTTAAATCGGTGCATGTAGGTGTATTGTTTTATTTCCACCAAGAGGGAAGTTTCCAACGTACTGATACTGCAGAGTTATGCAGTATAAATATACACACTTCCTCAAAGACTTTGCTGCTTTTCTAGTTACTTTACGGGGACTAACCATTTTCTGAATCTTTCTTCAGCTTATAGTCTGTGTTCTAGAGTAAGATGACTTAAAGACAGTGTATTAGTACTTAGATACCCATGCAATAGTGAATTTAGGTACCAGGATACATGTTCCTTTCCTCCTCTCTATACTGTACTGTACGTTTCAATGCCTCGAAGTGCCAGGTTTAACTTATAGAATGGCATTGATTAAAAAAAAACAAAACAAAAAAACATGTAGTGACTAAAATTTAATTTCTCTCATTTTGCACATCGGATTGTGGTGTCATTTTCTCATTGAGAAGTAGTAGAAAACACAGTGAACAGCAGAGTCAAGTGTCTGGTGTTTTGACAAAGAACGACATCACCTCCAGGATATCAGACCTGACTGGCTTGTCTCTGTGAAAATATTCTGTCTCCATAAACGAAGCCTCTAATCATGCTCCTTTTTTGCCCTGTTTTATCGAAAAAGAAAAAATAGGGGATTGAGAATGCTCGGTACACATTTATTTTTTAAGTTGTTTTACACGTCATCTGATCAGTGTTCTGTTTTGTTTTTGTTTTCTTGTCGTTTTTGTAAGAAAAAAAAGATGAACACCATTTTATTTATTTTTTGTTTAATATTTTGTGGATGTTTCATGTGTTTTATATTTGTTCAACTATCTGCATTTGTTACTTATTGTTAATAAAACAGAGCCATTCATATGTTTCGCTGTTTTCATTGGGCTGGGCCTCAGCGTGTATCACATTGGCTTCAGGTAATAATTTTCTGATGGATTTTGTTTTGGAAAATAAAGACAGCAGAGAGACCGGCACAGTCACACTCACCACTATTCAAACACATATGGAGCCACATTTTGCCCAACACCACAGGGCATATCAAGGCTCAGCAGGCACACTGTAATCTAGAAAACATCTTAGATCAGGGGTTTGAAAAAATATTCATGTTCCAGACGCCCACGCTGACTTTCATTAAGCCACAGACTTCCATGTGAAGTGATTTTACCCTACGGGGAACCTAAAATTAAAAGATATTTTGGTTTACTAAAGATTAAATTGTTTCAAATGTCACTTGACACTGACAAATAGAATAATAAGTTGCAACATCACTCTAATGAATTAAACTACAGTGAAATTACACTTTTCCTCATTTTGCTGAGGACCCCCTGGAAGCCCTCTAAGGACCTCTGGGGGTCCTGGAACTTCACTTGGTAAACCAGTGTCTTAGATTACCAACAACATGCAGAATGCTTTCCCAAAAATCGTCTCGTATTCTCTGGACCATTTAATATTTCCTAAGAAAAAATTAGGACTTATGAATGAATTCTTATGTTGGCCCATGAAGAAAAATGAACTAGGCAGCTACAGAGAGCACAAATTTACCTACAAGGGCATAGAATTATTATTCATACAATTACTGCATCAACCAAATGGTACACATTGTCATACTACACAGTTTACAAAAATAATTAAATAATTTCTAATAGAATTCACATGCTCCAGACTGCCTTCGGGTTGTTGATCTGGAATCTGTTTATGTGTCTCTTATCTGAAAGATTTTTTTTTTTTTTTTTTTTTTTGCCTCAGGAATGGTAATAGATGTCTTATTAGCATTTCCTCCTTAAGGGACATCTTAGATTAGAACATCTATTTATACTAAAAACCTTTAGTTGAGGACTGGCCGGTGAGTAACACTGCCCAGATACGAGTTCAGGCCTCATGCTGTGAGTCTGAGAAACTCTGATCTCACTGGCACTTAGAGGTTAAATATGTTGAGTGAATCGAGTTCAAAGTTCTTTCTTTTTTGGACGGACCAGTAGGGGGCAGTAGCCATGGACGGCCCAACGCAGTGGTTTCTGGACACATTAAGTACAGTTAACCATATTAAAACATGCATATGACAGATTGTCTGCTTTTTAGATGCTCCTCAAGGAAGGTTTTTTTTTTTTTTTTTTTTTTTAACTCAGATCATTTGTAACAACAAACATACAGCAGCCTGAAAATATCGTGATGACATAAAATGCAGTGCTTTTCAAAATGTACATATTCACTGGGCAAAATAATGAAACTGCTTTAATTAAGATTATGTAAAACATGACATATATATTTCTACATAACATTTTCTTCCATACAAAACAGGCTTGGACGCTGCTCTCCCTGAGACGATCAGTATGACAGGCACCACCTGGGCAAATTTGACCTCTTTTTACACATTGGCGTGTCATTGACAGAAATTCATTTTGGTTGATATTAGTATTTCATTTTAAAGTCAATATCGGCTGATACTGATGACATGCCAACATTATTGTGCATCCCTTATTTTATGAGTTGAGAGCATCCAAATCAGTTCAACATCAGTGCCTGTAAGTCTATGATCTACAGTCAGATTTTATTTGGATAATTGTGTGAAATTTAAATTCAGTGTGTGAGGTAGGGTTAATCTTGGGTCGAGGTTAATGTTACCGTCTATGGAAATGCACCAGCGAAGTGACATGTTGCTGAACATCTACTTTTTGTTACCTGAGAGCTGAGTATAAACATTAGACTAAACAAATAGCGTTGCCAGATCCAGTTTGACAGCCTGAAGCTAGACTAGCTTTCAATTTTATACCTTTTGTAAAACACCAAGTGTATTTCACAGTGCTCTGGTGCAGCCTTATCCTTTATTCCAGACTTAAAGTTGGTCATGAAATGAAACTTTAATGACCTCCAGGGCCAAAGTAGGTCATTGTAGCAGCAAATAGCAACATGGCACAGCAAAGAAATAGACTATAAATAAGAATAGAGCAAATGTGAGTTAATCATAAGTGAGTTTTACTACACAAGAACGAGAAATAGATGAATGGAAAAATTAATATATATATATTATTAATAACAGCATTTGGAGAATGTGTGAAGTAACAGAGTATACTGTGAAAAAAAAATGAATGAAAATTTTGGCTCACAATAAATAAATAATAAAAAAAAAAAAACAGGTGTTGCCTTGTCTATAACATTTGCCAACACACAGGATGGGGCTTAACTGTTTGGTTAGACCAGGCTGAGTGACTACGTGGAAAGTCAACTTTGAAGTGTGAAGAATGTGGGTGTGTGAGAATGTGTCTTATTGAGATTATTAAACCAGCACCAATCACCTCAGGCTGTGTTATGTAAGAATCACACCAGCTGGTTTGGTTTGTTTATTAATGGTCTACATGCACACACACACCAACACATTCCTGTCTGCACGTGCAGTTATCATCGAAAAAGGAAAAATCTCCCTGGCTGGAGGAAGTGAAAGTAAAACACCAATATATCACTAATAGAACTGTTGGAAAATGCATTTAATTATGCACTGACAAATTTCCAAGTTTTGCAACACACATGTATTTTACGTGACACACATGTGGTCATAATAGTCATATTGAATCGACATTGGTTGGTGCACAGGACAGATGTAAAGGTGGATGGCATGGTGGTCTGTGAGCGGGGAGGACGGTTAGCCGGGGGGCCACTGCATCTGGCGTCCACCCAGGACGTGGACGTGGAGGTGGTAGACAGACTGTCCGCCTTGCAGTCCATCGTTGATGACGATCCTGTAGCCCTTGGACAGGCCCATCTTGTCGGCACACTTCCTTGCCACTATCAATAAGTGGCCCAACAACTACGGTAAAAAAGAGAGAATAAGTGAACGACACTCCTCATAAAATTTGCTGCCTTCAACACAAAGAATCAACACAATTCTCTGATGCAGCATTCTGTATTCTGCTGAGCCTTGTTACTGCAGAGACAGAAATAAACTGCTTGAGTCATGTCGGATTGGCAGCGTGCTCTGTTTAGACTAAACAAACCGGCTGCTTAGAGTTCCACCTACTGGTCCTTCACAGAGTCACTGAACATGGGGGGAATAAGCCTGATCGTTACAGTCTGTGATAAAAGCTTACACTGTGTGCTTGATTTCCATCCACCCTGGCACAAGTTAGTTACGACTGATCAACCACATCTGCAGCAGGAACATCACTTCTAAGCAGGACAGTGCACCTTGTCATCTTCTCCAGCCTGGATTTACATTACAGGGCATACTTACTGCAGCATCGCCATCCTCAGCCTGTGACAGCTGTGTGATCGGCTTTTTGGGGACCACAAGGAAGTGAGTCGGGGCCTGAGCGGCAATATCAGGGAAAGCTATGCACTGAAAGAAAAAAAAAAACAAAAACAGATTCATTACACAGTGGCAGTGAAATGAAGTGAATCTTGAACTCTGGTCAGTTAAGAAAGGAGTTACTAATCACTGATTTATGTTAATGTCTTTGAGGAGGCCACACTGTCACTGTATACAAAAATAGTGAAACACAGCAAACACCACCACATGATGGGGAGACTCATGACATGGGGAACACTCTTTAGTTTAACAACTGACAAGCACAATAAAGCCAGTTTAATTCACTTGTTCACATTTGACAGCCACAAACAAATAATTAAGCCCTCGCTGGGGTAGCAGACAGACAGCATGCTCAAATAAGGCCTCGTTAAGGGTTATGTTAGTAAGCCAACTGTCTAAAATTCAAGTGGAAGAAAATCAGATATGATCAGTGTCTCTTTGGAGGTAGAAAAACGCCCAATCCCTCAATAAACATGTGCATTTTTTGCTACACGCTCTCCACATTTTTATTTATTTCGCTTTACCAGATTAAGTTACAGATTTCTGCAAGCTGGGTGCAAACCAAAAGCAGAAGCTGCAGGGCTAGCTGACGCCGCCTGCAAGGGGCGACAGCGTGGGCCGAGCTAAGTTAATCTCACGCTTTTGATCCAAGATGTGTTCATGAACTTAAATTTTGAATGCATACCTGGTCGTCCTCATACAATATCTCCGCGTGAATCTCCTTGCGCACAATTTTCCCGAAGATCGTGTCTCCGCCCGGCTGGGCAGTCTGCGCTTTCGCTGTTTCATCAGCCATGTTGGCGCAGACACACACCGGGGCTGGCACTTTCAGCGGCTTTTTGGGGCGTGTGATATTATGGAGAAAGCTCATTGGTGAAAATGTACGTCGTTTTGAACGTCTGCACCGATTGGTCGTCGGTACCTTCTCGGAACAGGAAGTGACCACCAGGAGTCAAGATGGGGACTCGTTTGAAGGTGAGGATGGGAAACTTCCAGATTTGAGCATGTTTCCTGACACTTATAGTACACCATGGCGTTTGTTTTTTGTGAATTTTGCTCATATCTGTGCAGGGATGTGTGTTTACATTCACCAGGATTTGAAATGGCACGAAAACAAAACACAGTTAGCTAATTAGGCTAGCTGCTAGCTGGCTAGTTTCCCTACATGCCTCAGTTGAAGTCCTAGAAATCTCCAGATACTGCATTTCTGAATACTGAAACTATGTCCTTGTGCAGGTCCTGAGTGTGTTTAAAGCCTTGCACAGGACCCGGATGGCTGTGTTTAAAGATGACCACAGAGCACTGACAGGTAAGTGCAGCTGCTCACACAAAGGACTTTTTATTTGTCACTAAGTTGCTTTAGCCCTGGCTGTCTGTCAGCAGAGAGACAGACAGGAGGCAACATCTGAGGTCCATCTATGTTTCATCCAGTGGATCATGTTTACCTCTCTGTCCTTGGGGAGGACGTCAGCTGGACAAACTTGACCTATTTCACACACCAGCATGCTGCATGTTACATCAGTGGAGATTTTCCTTCTGGCTGATATCAGCCAATGCCAGTGACTGCAGATGATTTATAGTTTAATAGCATCCCCAAGAGCTTAATGTTAGTTTTACATTGTGTTTGGAGATGCATCAGGCCAAAGATGCTTTGCCTGCTGTTGTAATAGCACTGTCCACTGATTCAAATACATCGATGACACATTTTCATGTTTTTTTTTTTGTTTTTTTTTTTTTTTATCTTCATGAAGCTGCAAGGTTAAAAATCAACGAGGAGTTCCGGAAAAATCGAAATGAAATGTCAGAGGAAAATATCAATAAGGTGCAGTATCCAGTTGTCATTCATGATCAACAACACATTGGGTGTTACAAGTCTGCCAGATTATCATGAATTTTGATTTTGGATGATTTCTATGGCTTTACTATGGTTATGCTTCATTATTTGTATTTAGATGAACATATGCACGTGCACCAATGTTTTGATTTTCATTTTTCCAGATGATCAAAATGGGCTCAGATGTGGAAATAGTCCTCCGAGAATCTGTCCTGCAAATGGAGCACGTAGGAGAGGATAAGCTATGTGCGTAACTGATTTTTTTGTTATTGTCAATACCACGATTAAGCTAAGCATATGGTTTGAGTGTGTGTACCTATAAAATATATATCATTGATCTTGACCACACATGATGTGCTTTATCTTTATGCTCTTACAGTGCTGCGACCCAGAGAGAGTCTTATGCTGGAAAACGTACCTTATTGTGACCAGCCCAGGAAAAAGTCATGACAAATCATCACAGACTGCGTAGCTGCATCAAAAAGCCTCACCATCAGCCGTTACGTCACCCGTCTGCAGATTCATTCAGCCGACTGTCCTCATCAACTACAAGAGAACGCCGAAAAATCATAACTGCATGGACAAATGCCCTGTTTTTGATTTGCTCAGGATCTCAGCTCCCCTCCTTTAAGACTTTGTGCCATGCACTGCAAATGGTAATTTCATGTACAGTGTTTTCAAATTCAATGTAATATGAACTTTTTTTCATTTGTCGTGGAGGTGCTGTCCCCTCGTACCACACCTGAGCTGCTTACTGGACTGAAGTTCAAAGGGATAACAAGATTATTGTACTGCTGCTTATAATGTTGCATTTTGTTCTGCTAATAGAGTTACATGTCTTTACTGTCTCAGGTGGTCTTATTTGTTCTCATATGATCACAGATGCAAGACATATCGTAGGCTGGTTGAAGTTAGAGTTAGGTTTTTGTGTGTGAGTTATCAGTGTAATAATTATGCAGGTTATGAACATCACAAAACATCTTATGTTCCTATATTTTCATTATGATACAGTGCAGTATCCATCAAAGCTCATCAAATAACTAAACACTTACCATTACATAGTTACTATTCCTACAGCTGATTTGATAATTTGTTTGTGCAAAAGTTGGTTAACAGAACAATGACCTGCTGGTTATTTCATGCTTTTTCAGTAACGTGAATATGTGTATGTGTATCACAATGCAAATATCTATTACTCAGTATAGAGCAAATTTTATTTATTTGTTTGTTTATTATGGTTCCTTCAATAGAGACCAATATGGTGAACACAGACAAACTGACAACAGCTATCTTTTATGAAAATAAAGTTAAAAAAGAAAAAGAACTGAAGGTAAACTGGGTACAGCAAAATACAAGAAAACACATGGTAGTAAAAACTGCAAAAATAGAAAAATATAGTTGTAAACAGAACAAAAGACTAGACATGCTGCACCTGTAAGCATGAACTGGTTATATCGCTCCATTTTAATTAGCTGAGGAAAACATGAATTGGGATACAACGTAAACAATTATCACTGGACTACATTTCCCACAAGTCTCCTAAAGGAGCAAGAGATTACATCATCAATATGCGACGTTACTTTGGCAACGTTTATTTTGGTTTTGTCCCTTGTAGCCTCAGCTAGCCGGTTAGCTAGTCTGCAGCGATCCTGCCAATGAACCATCAAAAGAGATGTCAAAAATAAGGTAAAAGCTGCCGTGTCGGGTTTGTTGTGAACATTTTACGATATCGCTAAAGCAGCAACAGTTTTTATCCAGTAATGTGTGGTTTGTGGCTTGTGTTTGGCAGCTCCGACACGCTGTGGGAGCTGGCGGCGGCGGAGGTGCAGGGTCGGGAGGAGGACGGAGGAGACGCGGCCAGCGAGAGGACCGTGTTTCTGCTGGGCAGCAAGGCTGGGGTGTGTCAGCACGTTATCCACCAATGAGTTTGGAGATTTACTGCCAAATAATGGGTGCACATTTTATCATTATTAACCGCACTTATCCTCTTTTCAGGGTAAAACTTCCATTCTTCTCAGATGTCTTGACAGGTGAGTGTGTGTAGGAAATTAAACTCCATTCACAAAAGTTCCCGTCTGAAAAAAACTTGGGGATCTACTCTTGCACCCACTGCCCTCATCCATTTTAAGATTTATTAAAGAGGAGGGGAAGAGTGTGTGTGTTTGTATGTGATGGGGGATGTTAACACACTTATCTGGCACAAATACAGACTGGCATCCCCTTGTAAGCTCTGATCTTAAACGTACCCTCCAATTAAATCTAACCCACAATGTAATCCATCCTGTTATAGTGCAGATAGTCACATGTCAGGCTCATGTGCACACACTGCAGTGGTAATGCTGTTTGTTATTCACCAGGGATGAGCCTCCCAAGCCCACCCTGGCCCTGGAGTACACGTACGGCCGACGAGCTCGAGGACACAACACAGTAAGAGCAGCTCAGACAGTGCTGGGAGGAGTCCTCTTACACACCATCTTGTTTATTTACACTGTTGTCCACTGCTGTATGTAACTGTATATGTACCCAAAGGGCTTCTGTTCCTCCACACATCATTTATAGTACACGCATTATAACTGTATGTACTGTAAATGCGTGGCTTATAATATTATTTGTGATCAGACTGATCACCTGGTGGTCTCTTCCTCCAGCCCAAAGACATAGCTCACCTGTGGGAGCTGGGAGGAGGAATCTCCCTATCAGACCTGATCCAGATCCCCATCACTGCCCTCAACATCAAGTAGGTCACTAATGCATAGTGGCAAAATCCTTTTTTGTCATTTGTTGCAGTTCAAATAATTTCCTGCATGTCTACAAGATCGGTCTAACACGATCAGTAAGAGTAAGATCAATCTCATCTTTTGGTTTTGAAATTTTACAGTTCATAGCTTATACTGTTTCAGCGTTATTGCTTCTTTTAGAATTCTGCCAATAAAGTTCAATTTAGACAAAGAGAGAAAAAGATGTGAAGTGTGTGAGTCTAAATCACTCAGTGAGTTTAAAAACTATGACCTGAGTATTGCATCTACATTTATTTACCAATTTATATTTACGTACATGTCCTACTACACAAAAGTCACTCCTGTCTGTTCCCCAGGTCTCTGGCAGTCATCCTGGTGCTGGACCTTTCTAAACCCAACGCCCTGTGGGGAACCATGGAGAGGCTGCTGCAGACCACACAGGCCCACGTGGAGAAGGCCTGCTCACAGGCGCAGCGAGCAGGGAAGGCCAAAGCCGGAGCCAAGCAGAAGGCCTCTTCCCAGCCAGCAGCACGTGTCTTACCTAAAGACTATCCTGTAAGATCTCAGCTCTTCACAGGGGGCATTATGTGAACGTGATCAGTTCAGGGAAATTAAACAAAATACTTGTGGAACCCATAAACATCAGGCTCTTAGAAAATTCAAGAAGCAATTCAAGAAGTATATTGCTTTATTTTAGATTTAATAGTGAATCATTTTTCATTCTATGTGTTTGTACAATGATGTTGATGATGCATGTATCCTGAGCTAACTGTGACTCCATCAACAGGACAGAGAGCTGATCAGTCCTTTTCCTGTTCCTCTGCTCATCATTGGAAGCAAATATGACATCTTTCAGGTAAAATATACTCCTCCACCTTTACTTTACCTGTAGAACTGATCACATGGTAGCTGAATGATACTGATTTGACACCCAATTTTTCATTCTGCGCTGCAGGAGTTTGACTCTGAGAAGAAGAAAGTGGTTAGTAAGACACTGCGCTTTGTTGCCCACTACTACGCAGCCTCTCTCATTGTAAGTACACCTTTAGTATTAACAATTTGACACATTACACAGTTCATTGTTACAGCATCATTTAGTGAGTACTTTTTCTGATGCATTCAATGTTTTCCTTTCCTGCTGGCTTTCTTTTTTCTTCTGAATCATTTGAGTCCAATTGTTTTCCACTCCACTTCTGTTTCCTCTCATTCTTTTTTCTTCCCAATTTTTTCGTTAGTTCACCAGTATCAAGTCAGAGAGCCTGATGTTAAAAACCAAGAGCTTCTTCTCCCACTTGGCCTTCAACCTGGACAGAGGGTGAGGACTGCTGCCACTAACTGGATGCACCCCATAATTACATGGAAATGTAATGAAATTGTGTTCAAAACATAATATTATTATATTTCCATAAAATGATGTGGCTTATGACCTCTATATGGCTTGTGACCTTTACAAACAAAGGGGTGCTTTATTGCCTCCAGTCACAGAGGGCTGGTGTGGTGTAACTGTGACACTGATTGATGAATTAATTTTCCCTACATTCTATTTCACTTGATTAATTTTTGGTGAATAGTTATTATAGGCTTCAAATATTTATTCAAATAATCAGCCATCCCCAAGGTGTAAGGTTTATAAAAGAGAAGCAGCTAATAGAAAAGTTTTATTAAACCATATCAGCCTTTTGCTGAGATATCTTGTGACCCTGTGGAATAATTTCCTAATTCCCTGTAGGGTTTCCAAGCAGCCCCCAGATGTAGAACTGTTCCCCAGTGTCCTCACTCCTCCTCCTTGTGCTGTTTTGACTGTCTTATACATGAAATGGACTTGGTTTAATCTGTGGGGGTTTTTTTCTTTTCAAATGTTTTGTTTTATGGTTTTGTTCCCTCAGGAAGTCTTTGTCGACTGATTACAACAAGCCTCTGATCATTCCAGCAGGCTCAGACTCCTTCAGCCAAATAGGTGAGCACAGCACCACTCTGTGGTCAGTGTCGGTACTGCATGTAAAGGCAATTAGACTAGTAACTTTTTATGAGACTTAGATGTGTAGTGTTAAGTCTGAACTGAGCTATAATGAACCAGTCCACTATAATTATTGGTATAGACTCAGAGTCATTGCTGTATTGCTGATCATGTGAAAACAGGGTTTTATGATATTATTATTTAACAGAATGCTCCTGTTACTAGGTTCCCCTCCTTCAACCAATGTGAACATTGATTCTCTGCATGCCAAAAACCCAAAGGACCTCTGGGAGAAAGTCTACGAACATGTCTTCCCCTCAGAGGTAGCTCGTGCACCATCGCACCATCAGCTCTCCTGAGAGAAAAGATGAATTTTCAAAATTTTGTACCTCTGCTTAGAAGCGCAAAATATTACTTTATTGAAATATGCATGTTCATACAAATGAGCAGCTCAGTTGTCAAGAGAGTTTTTCCTCTGCAGAGTTTCAGTGAACACAGAGAGCTGAAGGATCCAGCCAGGGATCCACAGTACAGTGAGCCTCAGATTGATGCCATGAGGGCCCAGAAAGACCAGGTAAAACACCCCCAGCAGCCGCTAGCATGCACTGTGTCCTGGTACTCTGTGCCTGCATCACTGCATCATTAAATCAATCACTGAAATTTCACAAAAGATGGAATGAAGGAGACTAGAAAATCCATAACTCAAGACACTCCACTAAAACTTCTTATTTCAGGATTAAACGTCTAGAATAAGAATTTAACTTTGTTTTCATATTATATTCTGTTTACATTTGTCCCCTCTGCACTCCACATCTGTCATGTTCGTTAAATCATGACTGGCATGTCCACACCACATGTCCTGGAATTTTTTAAATACAGGAGACGTTTCCATGAAGTGAACAGTTTGGTTGTCTGAATCTAAGCACCTTACTCTAGTTTGGTGATGCTGCATAAAGCTGGAACCGTAAATGAAGTCAGATGTAGCAGGTCTCACTGAGTGTCACACACACTATGATAACTGAACAAAATGAGAATTCACGTTTTGTCAGAGAGACAGGTAGATCTGCTATTGAATACTGTCTGTTCAGCTTCTGCCCTGTCTTGTAATGAGGTTAATGCTCTGTAGTAACCTTTGCTCTGCAGTCGCCTTCATGCAGTCACGGTGCTGTTATGTTCTCATAAACGGGCTGTAATTGAGCTCATGGCCTTGACCGTGAAAGATGTAAGCAGTCGTCCTGCCCGCCTGGCTGTCTGTCTGTCTGAGTGCCACTCTGGCACTTGAACTGCAGTAACCTCTCACCTTTGCGCACAGTGTTATTTATCATCGGCTGACTGTCACCTCATGCTGCTCACCGAGCTCTGCCATTGGTTAGCACATGATCTAATTGATCTGGGTAACCAATAGGAGTGAAAGCAAAGGTTTAGTCCAATCAGAGTGTAGAGAATACAGTTTGTGAAGAGTTAAATGCATGTGAAGGCAGATGATGTTCTTTGATAACTACAGTCTGTTTACCTCCTTTATGAAGCTCACTTGAAGAGATCATTTTCTTTGATTTCACACGTCTGACTAAACATCCTTTGTGGGTTTTTAGAGACAGGGCATTGCAGGGTTCAAGTTGAATCAGTAAAAATATCGTTAGAATTACACTGCATTGTTTAGTTTTTATTCTTTATTCATTATTCTTTCTCTGGTTCCCCACTAGCTTCCAGAAACTGGTCACTAATCTTCCTGGGGTGCATACAAAAACAGCAACAACAAAAGCAAGCAAAAATTAAAATGCATCACATTGTATCAATAACATAAAAAGACAAAACAAGCCAAATGTAAAGATCAGTAAATAAGAAACAAAAGTAGTAAGCTACAATGAAAACAAAATGGAAATTGTCAAATTCGCAACAACAAAAAGGAAAAAAAAAAAAAAAAAAATTGAAATAAAAAATTCATAGAAAAAACACAACAATATTAAAAAAATCATAATTTTTTTGGTTTAGTGTTTTTTATTTATTTATTTATTTATTTATTTATTTATTTATTTATTTTAAAGAAAATCTACTTTTAGTCTGTCTGATATTGATGGGGAGCATACTCCAAGCAGAGGAAGCTCTATGGAGAACAGTTCTCATTTTACAATTAGTTCTTGGACCTGGCTTGAGCAGAAGACCAGCACTCACTCGACAAGTATTCTGCCCATGACAGAAACCAGTAAACACTATTTCATCATGAAAGACCGGTGGAGTGTTATTCCAAATAACATTGTGCATGAATAACAGAAGACAGAATTTTATTTAAATATGTTGTTACTTGTGCCCTACATTTACACTGGGATGTTCTCTGCGTCGGTTTATCCAGGTCATCTGTTTGAGACCAGAAGCTCATTTACCATCATGATTAAATGATTGCGAATTTCTGCAGTATAATGAATGTAATGCATTGTGTAATGTCTTTTCCTGGTCTGTCTCTGTGTCTTTGTCTTGCAGGAGCTGGAGCAGTACAAGAGGAACGCAGCTAAGTCATGGAAAGGACTGGAGCTGGGAACCTGAGTGACAGGCAGCTTTATGGTCACACACACACACGTTTACACCACATATCAGTGTAATATACATGTTATTTATTTACACTTGTGTCATTATGTTGCTGTTTTTTTTATCACTTATGTGTTGATAAGTCTTATAGCTTTAATAACTGTAGAAAATCTTCTCAATGAACACAGCAAAACAATTTGTACAATGATGATAAAATGTGCTCTATAATAAACAATTTAATCATTAAAAGAAGTGCTACCTGTCATAACTGAAGAGATCCTAGCTAACGTATCACAAACAAAATGTGTAGTAGGCACCTACTACACATCAGCTGGTACACATGGAAAAATACAGTCACAATAGTTTAAGGTGCACAATGTATTGCCAAATAAAGTGAGAACATTTTCTACTCAACTGACAAAAAACATGGAATAAGCGCTTAATTCGATGGTTGAGTAAACACTGATAAATTCTGTGCTTATTCCATGTTTTTTTTTTTTTTTTTTTGTCAGTTTGATCTAGCACTTCTCACTTACATCAACTCTTGGCAATTTTACATAGTGCACCCTTAATTTGAAGGGTAATGAATGCAAATTAAGGTGTTCATTTTAGTGCTTATAACATGGATTTGTCTGGTACACAACAGTCCATCCCTTCCATTTCAGATCAGATTCGTGATTTCGGGTTTAAAATCCATGTTATAAGTTTGCATACACCTTTTGGTGGATACGTTTATACAAAAAGCCTTAATGTGGCATGAGTGCAAACATTTTTTTTAGCATGGGTAGCCGCAGTGGGAATCAACACCTTAACCCTGACAGTTGTAATATCCTGGTCGAGCGATATGAGCTGTATTAGGCCTTAAATTCATCATTAGTTTGAGTCTGATTTTTTTTTAAGGAGAAGCTTTGTTTCTTCCTCAGTGTGACCTGAGGTAGATATCAGATCCACGTGATTCCAGTGATTGCCAGCGTTACCAAGTGTGTTCAATTTTTGAGCAGCAGCCATATCAGGTGGTTTAACAACCTTGGCTGTTTTCCAGTCAATATGGATCAACCTTTGGCACTTTGCACAGGGATAGTTTCTGAAAAGAACATCCAGAGAAAAAGCTCCCTGCACTGACAATACCGACACCAGTGCTTTCAATCATACTGAACTTCAGAAAGCAACTACATAATCTGATGTAAGCCCTTATCCCATAACCTAAGGTAAGTGCTTATAGACGAACATCGCTTTTGATGTCAGAGAAAAAGGGTTGAGTGCAAACACAGGCAGCATGTCTCAGCAGGAGCCACAGTACGTCAGCATCCCTCATCTTCCCTGAGCAGAGTCTGAACTGGTTCCTTTGGGCCGATCAGACCACAGTTCAGTTTCCCATTTTAATTTCCCACTGTCCGGTCTTGGTGGTTTTAGTGCCGTACGAGGTAATCTCTGATCTTGTAGCTGGCCATGCCCAGCAGCAGGAGAGCGGGGAGGAAGGAGTACAGGAGAATGAAGTCTAGTGTGTATCGGGACAGAGCGCCGGGATAGCCCTGGTCAATGATCTGATCGCCCTGGGAGATCAGACAGGCCCCTGGCAGCGGTCTGGCGTACCCTGCAACAACGCAACACACCAGAGAGAAAGAGTTATAACTGCCTACGTTTTAAAGAATCACAGCCTCATGGCCTCTGTGCAGTGAATAGAATTAATCCTGGACTTAATTTCAATGTTTTTGAATGAAGTCCTGCGTTTGCTTCTAGGGGCAGAAATTCATTGTTGCACTGCTCTCTGTGGCCTGAAACACTCAACTTCTAGATGCCTTGCGAACAGAAAATTATGACTGCCCCCAAACTGTGTTAAAAACGGTTGGTTAAAAACTGTGTTTACACACTCTTTAATGTATTTTCACGCCTGCAGGTAAAACTTGGAAACAGATGCGTATCTGTCCAAAGAGTTTGTTAATAATACAATGATTATTAAATCCTCCTTTTCATTCAAGCTTAGGATAGGTGCAGATTGAGGAGGATGTCTTAGACAGCTTACTGCATGTAAAGTTGAGTCCGTGGAACTCAGTGACGATGAGCAGCTCACAGCTGTACTTCTGGAAAGTCAGGTAGCTGAGCCACTGAAAGACCTGCGGCATCTGCTCGGTACTCCTGCAGAGGGGAGGGAGAGTTAGATAATTGAGCCATAGCAATGTCATCTTTGACGATAAATGTATGACAGTGATGAATCAAAATGGCAAACCACTATCTCAATAATACGAAAACATTCTAATCCAGGCAACAGAGACACAGTAGACTCAAAAGTAGTGTTGCTTTTAACTGCAATGCTTGAACGACAAGCTGTGTTCAAATCACGACAGGCTTGAAAAACTGTTAATTTGTAAAAGCTGCATCTCCGTATTTGAAGTGTCACCTGAGAAAGCCGGAGCCCACCAAGATGCCAGCAATGTTGAGCAGAGCCACTCCACTGTTGACCATGTTGGGGTCTTGAACCACTCCCAGCAGCACCACAGTCAGCAGCTCACCTGTCGAGAAAGTACATCAATAACACACTTTAACGTTCATAATGGAAACAGTCTGGCCAGTTAACGATAGATACAACAGATAGTGATACAACAGATGGTGATTGATTGAACCGACACTCAAGTCAAACTCATCGTGTCACTTATTTAACACCTAAATGACACTGAGAAATATCTGATAACTCCATATCATGGTGCTATGCAAAGAAACAAATTATTATCTATTTGGGTGTAATATGGTTAATTGAGTGCTATTAATTCACAGATAACTCTTCAGTGAAAGCTATGGGTACTTGTTAGGGAGCTTTTTTGTGTTTTCTTGTTTTATTCCATTTCTTACAGATGCTCACCTACAATATGAGGCACCAGGACCACAGCAGAGAACCCCAGGAAGCGCATGCTGTCTGGATGCATCCCCACTGTCCTGAGAGCACAGCAGGGAGGGACAAACACAACATGGCAGGGGGCACCAAGAGAATATGTGAGCCATTAGTTCAGTGAGGGCAGTTCAACAGCAGCAGCACCCTGTCCACTCAGCTTTGCCCAGCCAAAATAAATCAAACACACACTCGCTACCTACCAGTAGAGGAAGGAAGTGAAGATGAAGACACTGATGATGCTGAAGGGCAGGATGTGGAAGATGTAAGCCAGGAACATTTGCCATTTGCTGTACAGTCCATCCTGACTCTCCTGATCGCTTATGGCCCGCAACGCCGGGACTGTTGAGAGACAGACAGAGAGAGAGAGAGAAAATATGTTAAATTTGAGGCAAAGATAACCAACACTGACATAATAATGAGTAACAGTGTTGAGTAATTATCACATATAATGTTGTAAAACAGCATCATATATGGTGAAGAGCAAGGAGAAACTACTTGAAGTCAGTTAATGGCACACGTAAGTTAATCAGGTTTTGATGTATAATGATGTATAATTTAATGAATACTTTGTGTTAGCCTTGTATAAAGATTTGAAATCTGGGAATCATGAAAAATGTGAAAAATAAACCTTATAGCAGCTCTGAAGCTTTCTTACGCACACAATGATTGGTGTATTTTAAGTGCACATCTTGGAAGAAAAAAAAAGTCGTTTTAGAAGTTAGATGGTTGGAATTATAACTGCTAATGTCTCCCATAGACTTTAAGTCTTTATGCTAAGCTAATCCAAAATGCCAACCATAGGAACCGAACCACCGGACATACAGAGGTGAAAATGACATCATCTCAACATTATGTCACCATACTGTGAAAACCTAAGCTGCCACAGTTTGGGATTGTTCCAGTATCACTCTGCTGAAGTCGCTCCTGTGAAGAGCCAGTGCAGCCTGGTGTGTATTTTACACTGTAAGCTGTTAAGAGGTTCAAGGATGGTATGATAGCCCAAGTCATTACCTCTGGCTGTATGGCTGATTTGTGTTTTATCTACCTCTTACCTCTCCACTTAGCCCAGTGTTTTATCACAGCTCTTATCTTCAGTATCTACTTCTGCTGTGATCACCACCCCTAAAGCTAAGATATTAGACTGCTGATAGGTGGAGAGGGCAGTAAAGTAGGTGGAAGTACCACAAGGAACAGCAGGAGCATCCTAACATATGGTGTTACAAATAGATGGATAGCAGATTTTCAAGCACAAGGCTCACTGGTGTCGATCAGTTACACTTCCAGGTTCATGTTCTGCCATTTGTTTCTTTTCCACTGCATGGAGAACTGACCGGGAAGGATAGGAGGAGCTCCATAAAAAGCTAAATCTTGATCTTTTATTTTGCTGTGCACTGAATACCCAGCTCTCCCACATACAGCAAATTTTTTGAATACATTTTTAAAAATATTTTTTAGCTGCTGATCTGTAATATTTTTTATTAGAGAAAGAAAGTGTTTCTAACAGCGGAGTTGAGCTCCATCCTAATACTGTAAAACCTCAATTAAAAGCCAATGGGTAAGCCACTTGTTGACAGATTTTAACAGCCTCTGACATTTTTTTTTTTTTTTTACAGTGTTTTTCACTCATGAGCAGTGGGCAGCTCTTCCCCACGCTGTGTTAGAAAAGGCCTCCTCTGGCTGCTGCTGCACCAGAGTAGCTGCTGTATTTTTTTCCTGTGATAGCCCATATTCATGTTAGCGTTGCCAAGTCATGGCTGGACCAATCAGACGACAGCCCCTCCAGCTCCTCCTAAACGTTCCTGGAGCTCAGATGTTAGTTTCACCTTCCTGATCAGGTTCCAGGAACTTAACCTAGAACCGTGTCATTCCCAGTGGAAATACTTTCAGACCATGTAAAACAGACCTCCTGGTCTGCAGTCGAAAAAGGGCCATTAGATCCATGTTTAGTAAAGAGAGAATATGAAAGAACCCTGAGACTCAACTTTGTTTTGCTGTTTCTGTCAAGATAAGTGAGCTCACGCACACATGAGATAAAGTTCTTTCAAACCTGTTATTCAACACAACAAAAGATAACACATCTCTTTTACCCAGGCAACAGACTACACTCGTGTCACTTTGGATTTTCCCTCCAGCCATCATGTTAGATGGCCTATAAGGTAACACAGATGTTATGTAATTACTGATATATGATCTTTTACAGTTTTAAATGGAATACTCCAGTCAGTTTTCCAACCTGTTCCCAGCCAGACAAAGCTCTCATCTGTGGTTTAACATCACTGCAGCACAGAGCTGCTTTATAAACAATGAATGGAAGAATGAATTTGATTCAAAATATTTGTCTGTGTTGTTGCATCCATATGAGATTTATGTAATATGGTATCCTAATGTTTTTATTTCTAAGAATGAGATGAAGACACTCTCAAGAAAATGAACTACGATTTTCTAGTTCCTGCCCCTGTCCCAATTTACATCAGGTATCACAATTAGTACAGTTCCAAACCAAATCCTCTCTCTTGGTTTATGGGAAACGGTTGTGAATATTCTTTAAAACAGCAAGGGAATTCATATATGAATGTTCAAATTTAGCACGTGTCATTTTTAAGTAAAATCTATGGAAATCTAAGAAACAAGGAGCAAAATGTCTTTTTTCTGTATGCAGATTCGTCTAGATGGTAGTGGTGTAACTCACAGAGAGCCACAGCGTTCAGCATGCCAGTGTAGGGCGAAGCGCCAACAGACTGATAGATGATGCCGATGCGGTCCTGTACAGCACCCTTGGTGACATCACTGTCTAAATGCATGACGAAGAAGGCCACAAAGAGACCGTAGATCAGATTCTGGGACAGACGCATCAGAACACCCATCCTGTCTCTGGACAGGTTCCGCACCGTCCGCCTGTACACAGAATACACAAATAAACACACACATCAACACCCAGTATATGAACATAAATACACACACACAGAGCCATGCATGTTTTCATAGAGACACATGCCTCCAGAAGCATGCACATGAAAAGGAGAGGGGATGGATGGTATATTTTACATCAACATACTTTGGATCAAGGTGCTCCAAAATGTATTTACATCAGTTTCTATTATGTTCCTTGAGTTATCATATTGATAAGAAACATGCATGATGGTGATATAGTAGCCCCTATACCATGAACCATGGTGGACGTACACACACACACACACAAAAAAAACAAACCCTCTGCTAACAGTCGGATGGCTCGCTCACACTGACCTGAGTAGAACTCCAAGTTTGGCAGCACTGCTGGGTGACTCCTTGCTCTTAAAGGGGATGGCAGGTTTTTCCGCCTGCTGCAGGATCTGCTCCATTCTTCCCAGCATGCTCTGGTAGATGGCAGAGGCCTGGTAGGATGAGGTGATTTCATGCATGCGACTGAATGTGGCCGCCTCCCTCTCAGTGCTGCGTGTGTCCACCGAGGTGAAGTCAACTGTCAATCAGACCAAGAGCTGTCACTCACTAAAAATAATGTGACAGATACAGGAGGGAGTGACTTACAGGCATGTGAGCAAGGGAACCAGTCTCTAACCATGCACAATGCCACATTTTTGGTGTTTATTTTTAGCTGATGTCAGAATGAAGTAGAGAGCCACTAATGTGCATTTACCAATGAGCAGTCAGTACATTTTGCTATTCACCTCTTTGATATGACTACATTTGATGAATACATTTTTCTGTAGAGGCTTACTTTGTGAATGCAATATGAATACAAGCATATTTTTACACATCCTGTATATGCTTATATTGGTTTAGTTCAATTTCTCACTTTCCTTCCATTTGTCACATTTTGCATTAGCATTAATAGTTTTCTTTATTTATTTATAATTTTTCACTTTTCATACTACACATATTTCATTTGGCTGAGTTTTTTTTTTTCTCTCATAGTGCACATATTTTTCTCTCCTTTAATAAGCTAATGCTGTGGCTGCTTTGCACACCTTTAAATGCTGTAATCTGGCTCCCATTCATTCTCTAATTAGCATATTCCACTGTTGAAATTGCCAGTTTCGCTTGCTTATATTACAATCATTTTGTTATACCGTCATTTATATCATTTTTACTGCACTCCATTAGTTTTTGCTGCTGCAGTGGCCTAATTTCCACATGGGGATCATGTAAATTTCAGCCTCTGATCCATCTTACTAACTCCTGCTATACCGTCATGGGTGGCCTTTCATCACATCACTTCACTGATAGTATTTTCCTCATGACTTCTCAATCAAACCGGGAAACAAGAAAACCTACTCCCATACAACCAGTGTGTCCATGAGGTGTCAGCAAATGTCTAAACTGTAGGTGGATTTTGACGTGAAGATGGAAGAGAGTGAGATGCAGGTGTAGCTATTATATGGAAGTTAGTAACAAATTGTTATACTTGAAAAAACAGTGGATGACACGTGGCCATACCTTAGGTAACATATATAACATACCATAGATGTCAAAGGGGTTGCAGTACTCCGGACACTCATATCCACACTGGCTGAAGAAGTCCACCATCTCCTCTGGCTGCCCACAGAACACCAGCTCTCCACAACTCATGATGGCTATCCTACTGAATACCTGAAGGACAGATACATACATGCGCGCACACACACACACACACACACACACACACACACGGTTTTATATCACCAAGCAGCATCAATACAAGTGCAACATATGATCGTCTATCTTTGTGTTCCTGGTAGAATTTCAAAGTCAAAAAAACAAAATTTCTTACAAACACTCATGTACCTGAACATGATATGTATACACACACTCACAAACATGCATGCACACACACACACACACACACATCAACAGAACCACCTCCCATTTTTTTAATTGACTTGGTGGAGAGAGTTTTCAGTGTTTATGTAACTTTTAAAGTCAATATTACTCCATCCTCCGCCTCTCTGCTCCTCTCTAACTCACCCTGAAGAGCTCGGAGCGTGGTTGGTGAATGGTTACTATGACGATACGGTCCCTCCTGGCCAGCTCTGCCAGCAGCACCACAATCTGATTGGCAGTCATGCTGTCCAGCCCCGTGGTCGGCTCGTCCAATAGAATCACCTCTGCGACGACATCACCGCAATGACATCATCATCCGCATGCAGGTTAGTCACACATCACACACATTGGAGAACAGGAGAAAGGCAGCCACTCAATAACTTTTCACTCTCTCTTTTTTTTCATCTTTAAACTTTTAAAAGGTTTAATGTACTTTTATTAAGTGGCGCAGGCAGGCCTCTCAGTGGGGCCAACTTAACTTGTTAAGATAAGTGAGTTCTTTTTTTAGTTAATTACTCTAATTAGGACAATTAAAAGATTGCCTCTTTGCATTATGAAAGCAGAGTGGAATTAGCAGATGCTTTAATTGTGAGATTAATTCATTTCCTGGTTGATTGGAGAGGCAGCGAATGGGAACTCCTCATTACTCTGTGAGAGTGTGTGTGTGCATGTGTGTGTGTGTGAGTGTGTATGTGTCTGGCCAAGGCCGGTCTAATCCTGAATGAGGACTGAGACTTTTCAACCTCCCTGGGGGACCATAAACCTGATAAACTACACCTGGGATGACTGAAACACACAGGAGCGCGTGCACACACACACACACACACACACACACACACACACACACACACACACACACACACACACACACACACACACACACACACACAGAGGTGGGTCTCTGCTTATTCCAATGAGGTGTGATAACCCCGTCTTTCATTACCCTTTTCCATCTCTCCCTCCCTCCTGCTCTCCTTCTGTCCACTCCTTATTCCAGTCTTACTTAGTTCCCTTTGTTTTCTTCCAGTTTGGATTTTTAAAACTCTTTGGGGAGGGACAGATCTCGTCGTAAACTTTTTACTACTGCCAGGATGACACTGTCAATGGTTTTCACATGGGTTCACCTAATCAGCATTTTCATGAAAACAGGAAAAATTATATTTTGTACGTTTGGTGTTTTTACTGTGATATGCATATTAAACAGCCAGAAAACATACATATTCTATATTTGTTGTCATATCATCATATCATCATCATATCATATAGGCTATCTCTTTGAAACCCCTTGGTAGTGTCCTGTTGGTGATACATATATCATGCCTGGGCAGCCTGTAGGGAACTCACTGGGGTCCTGAAGCAGCTGGCTGGCAATGGAGACCCTCCTCCTCTCCCCACCAGAAATCCCTGGGAAAACACGACCTCCAATCACACTGTGGGCCACATGACTCAGACTCAGCTCCGCCATCACTGCCGACACCTGCACAGGAGTCAGAGGTCAAAGGTCATGTGTCCACAGAAGAATCTCCAACGGCAAGTGAGCTGGCAAAGCACTACTGTAGATCTTGTACTCAAAACCACAACACTGACATGTACACTAGTTCTAATTAGTAATGGATTTTCTAGTATATGGATTTCCCCTGTCATCGTTTCGTCATTTGCTATAAATGGTTTGTCTTACACAATGCCAAAAATTACTGGGTATCACTTTATAATAAGAGTTCAACAATTAACGTTAGTTAATGCCATAATAAACATTAAGTAACAGGTAATAAACATTAAGTAAAAGTTAACTAACCGTTAACTAATGTGTTTAAGAATCATGTACTAATGCTGTTCATGCTAAGGTATTAATTTATATGTTATTTAAAGGTTATTGTAGATATTATTAACATTAGTAAATGCCATAATAATCATTAAGTAACAGTTAATTAACCATGACGGCATTAACTAACGTTAACTAACTTTAATTGTTGTACTCTTATTGTTTGTTGGAAGCAGTTTAGATAGTTGTAGTCTCTTCAATGATGTACAAGCACATGTAGAAGTGATTTGATGCAAATTCCAGGAGGTGTTTTTGAGTGAATAGATCATCTGGTACTTTCTTCTACATTCACTGGTCGGCCCTCAGCAGGACGGAGGGTGAAGATGGTTGGGCTTGACTGAGATGTGTTGTGTGAAGCATTATGGTTATTTGAGTGTTTACAATTCTTCAACACTGGAAGTATGACCAAAATCGTACATATAAATAAAATAAAATTTTCCCCCCACATTAAAAAAATATATTGTAAAGCACAAAAATGAAACCTGTTGTGAGGTTACAAATCCAGAGGGTTACTATGCACTTTAATGAAGCTTTAGGACTTCCTGGCATTGGACTGATAGGCCAAACACACTGGCCACATAAGTTAATTAGCACCAAGCAAACAGACATACATCTCACTGGCCTGCTGAAGCCCAGTGCAGCTCTGTAAAACGTGCATACAGCAGAGGTTACAAAGATTATATTAGCAGGCTCAGTTTATTACCTGCGGCCAGAAAGTGAAACCTCTGGCAGGGGCTATGTCTGTCTGTCTATCAGCAGAATAACCTAAAAGATGCTGGATAGATTTACATGAAACTAAACTTGTTGTGAAAGTTGATCATGGGCCAATGAAGAAGTGATCAGCTGTTTGGGCGAGTCAGCCTAAAGGGGACGTGACAATCAACAGGGCTTAGAATAAACAGGGCAGTAGGTTCCAAACGCATCCATGCAACATCACAAAACTTGGCATGAAGATTGGTGATGAGTCAAGGTGGCACTGACCAACTTTCCACAGTCATTTGCAAAAAAGGGGAGTGCTCTATGACAACAATATTGCTAATAGAGGGTGTGCCTTAGAACAAACAGGGCTACAATTTCCAGCTGCAACCTTGGTAGAGGTCTGCGCTCAACTGACTGCCTTCCTGTTGAATTACCGAAAACTCACATCTTGTCTATTAAGAACCAGCTGTGCTAATTGTGCACATAAATTCAGTGACGTCTTGACCTAGCAGTGAACCAATGTTCATATCTACACCAAAGTTACAAAACTGGGGTGCTCTGAACAATGTAGACCTTCAACATTTATGAAGGCCATCCTATTGGAGGCTAAAACTGATGAAAACCATGTGACACAAACACATCCTAGATTCTGTACAAAAGGCATTCTTTATCTGCTCATGCATTGTTGTACAACTCTATCTCTTGTGCAGTTTCCCTATCAGAAATGTCAGCTTGACACTTGGAAGAGTGGACAGAGCAGAGGAGGCTTACAACATTTACCTTCTTCTTGATGGCTTCAGCTGAGTGTTTCCGCAGGGCCAGCTGGGCTGTGTAGGTCAGAGTCTCCTCCACTGTCAGATAACTCAACAGGTTGTCACTCTGAGGGAGGGAGACCGAGAGAGAGAGCGAATAAGAGAAGAAAAAGCGAAAACAAATATAGATACAAGTTAAAGAGAGGATAAAGAGAAATAAGGAGAGGCAGAAAAATATAGCAAGGCAGAGCAGAGTTTTTGATACTCTATTTTCACTAAAGATATATTGTAGGAGATGGTTTTGTAAGCCTTCTTCCTTGTCCAGTATTAAATACAACAAGCATGGGTAAAGGAAGCATAAAACTTTATTGAAAACTCACATCTCTGAAAACCAGAACGCTGGCTTAAGAAGAGGCAACAACTCTCATCCTCTCTCTCTCTGTTTATTTTAGATGGACAAAGTAACAAAAAGATATCACCGAGACGTGATTATTTTATTTAATTTGATCTCATTTTATTATTCCTCCGTTTATAATTCTTTGTTGTTTATCTATCTCTTATCTGTTATCTATCTGTTTGCTTTTAGACCAGAGTTTATTCAGTCGTAAAAGTATTAACCCATGTAGGCATAGATGGCCATTCCTATGCAGAAATATGATCTTACAATATGATGTATGCTTCACACCCATACACATAATTACATGTATGTGCATATGTGTGCTTGTGTGTGCAAACCCACTGTAACATTCCCCTACCCTACACACACACACACACACACACAGACACACATGCACATCACTTAAAACCTGCCGAACCTGCTGCCCGCTTCAATTAACACGTGGTGCCTCCCAATCCCACTTCTCCTTAGTCTCTCCTCTGAATGACTTTAATATCAGGAGCTCATATCACCTCCTCATCTGCAGCTTTGCAGGGGAAGTTAATGACAAGGCTTAGAGAGCAGTGTGAGAGAGGGTGGGGGTGCTATCATCTAGAAGCGAGATGATTTGAAAGGAAGCAAGGCCCGTTTAAAGCCAGTGTTTTTAATTCAGGCTTTGGATACACTTGAGCACCTCTCATTGAGAGATTAAGTGTATGAGGAGGCTATCAAGGGTCTCAAGTTAATTTCATCCAGGGGCCAGGGCAACCTTTTCCCTAGTTTTAGCTAAATGATGTGTGAGTGTGTGTGTTCAGTGAGTTCATGGCTTCCTATTTATGGTGGTTAATATAACCACAGGCAACCTTAGATATATACACTCACTCTGTCTGTACTGCAGTCACTCACAAGTCAGGGCTAAAGATTAACCTGATGTCAGATAGTGTGTAATGGGAAGAGTAAAAACAAAATGAGGGTGCTTGTGTATATTTGGTTTGTTGCAAACTGCTAGCCCAAACCTTCGTTCAAACTCTTAAATAATGTTTCCCACTGGTCCCTGAGGTGCAGAGATAGAGATTCATCTTACAAATGAGCTTCATTTTTTAATGTGACTCAGAAAAAACATTCAAGTCAAGCTGCTTAAGTGCCACCAACTGGCTAAAGTTACAGAGAGTCTCTCAGTGTGAGTTATAGTTTTTTGTTGGTATGCTTGTGCACAGGCTGCCATTGAAGGCCCTTTATATGATGAGTCTATATTAGGGGTATACAGTAACTAAGTACATTTACTTAAGTGTAGTTTTGAGGAACTGACACTTCTTTAGTAATTCCATTTTGTGAAACTTTATACTGTTGCTGCTCTACATTTCAGGGGGAAATATTGCTCTTTGTACTGTACTACTGTACTACATTTATCTTAGCATTGTACTTCACTGAATAAGCTTTTAAATACAAAGCATAAACTGTGTTGTTGAAGTGTAAACAAGTCAACAGTACATGGAGCAGTTAAAGCTGCAATATTAAAATTCCTCTTACAGATTGATGCATTAATAATTTAACACTTGAAGGAATCAGTGTCTTCACAATGACAACTTTGACCTCTCATACATTTTACTGCTAATACTGATATTTTTTACTAAAGTAACATTTTCAAGCCTTTCATGCCTTTGAATCCTGTTTGATTAATGCACAGTTAGCTGTGCCACTAGTTAGTTACACATCTTAATGTAAAAAAAATAAGCTTAGCAGTTTAATTGTCCTGAGTACAATATGTCAAGTTAAGCATTTTTTGGGGTAGAGATCTAAGCCAAATTTTGACCATAATAAGTTATGCATGAGTGAACTCACTGCCTACTGAGGCTATAAATACTTTACTGTGTGTGTGTGTTACCTGCAACACGTAGGAGAAGCAGTCCTGAAACTGCTCTCTGTTCAGTTTCCTGCCATTAATGAAAACCTCGCCACACAACGTGCCCGAGTTTCCAATCCTCCCTGAGATGGCATCCAGCAGGGTGGTCTTCCCTGAGCCTTTAACACACACACACACACACACACACACACATTGACATATGCAGATGGACACATAGGTATGTAATGATGCTTTTGACACACATTTTTTGGATCATCCAGCAGAATGATTCTCCTTTCAAGTGTCTGACTCTTTGCTGATGCCATGACATGGTTTCATGCCACAGCTGTCTGTTTTGTTCTGAAGAGAGTGCACTGCAGTGCCATCAGCAATACTTTCTCCAGTCCTCACACTGGCACCATAGATAAGATCTCACTCATTACCATGAGATCATTCATGCTGACACTGTAGGCTAACATTTGAATCATTCAGATAAGGGACTATATGAAAGCTGTTTAAAGTAAATCAGTATCTTAAAATTCAATTGCTATTTATTACACATTCATAAAAATCCATTTATTAATGACTTTATTTATTATCATCACTCAGAACAAAGTGTTCCGTGCAGAGAGCTGTGAATGCCAACCTGAGTTGCCCAGTATACCCATGATCTGCCCACTGTCGACGTGGAAGGAGACGTCATGGAGGATCTGACGGGTCCAGCGCCTTTTGTAGGAGGGCAAGTCCCACCATGGACCCAGACGCTCACTGGACACACACACACACACACACACACACACACATTTTTCACAGGCTGTAATGTCTTGAGCATCATGAGGAACTCTTAGAATAGAATCAATCCAACATATATAACTGAGCCTCTTTTACTTTGATAAAATATCTATCAGTAGACTGCAGTACACTTCACTGAACAGAATATTGTCAGTAAATAACAGAAACGACCTCTTGTTTCGTTAGCAAGAAGAACTAGGCCATTTTCCACAGATTTTTTAAGGATAATTTGAACCAAATTTACTTTTTCTGTCTAAATTCCATTGATTTTCCATCAAATTTCAACAAATAGACTTGTGTTTCTGACCAGTATACCCTTACGCTAGAATCTTAAAAATCCCAACAGGTTACACAGACTTGTAAATAACCCCCACTCCTTTTTGGGGGTGCCAGTTTCTGCATGTGTCTTTCAGTCATGATCTCATACATTTTGCCTGCAGCTCTTACCTGACTGTGTAGGAGATGTTGCTGACACTGAGGCAGCAGGAGGGCACTGGTCGCTCCTCTCCAGCGTCCTTCCACACGTCCCTCTTCACCTCAGACACAAACTTGAAGGACTCTTTAAACACAGTCCCGTTCTCTGGCCCTACAGCCTGCATCGAGTAGGATCCGTTCATGTTGCCACCAAACAGCACCTTGGATTTTGTATAAAGTCCGTCTCAGGTCAAGACAAAGTGTGGGCCAGTCCTGTCATATCCACACTGCTCCGATACAGCATATGCAGCTCTAAATGTGAGAGCTGGTAAAATCCCTCTGCTGTCACCCCAAACTCTGTGTCTCTGTGTCCATTCCCTTCACAGCATGACAACTCGACAGTGTTAGTGGTGTCTCTCAGGCACCATAAACACACAGTGACTGGCTGTGTTATCTCAGGGAACTTTGATCTGGAGTTGGATACAGAAGGGGGAAAAAAACCTCACGTCAGTCCCCACATGCTATAACCAAGAACATTATGACTGACAGCACAGACGGGACAGGGAGCTGATATGACATGTGCTTGGATAGTCGGGTTATGAGAGCGGAGGCTTGTGAGCAGAGGCAAGAAGAGCTCTTCAGCTGGACTGGAGTCAAACCACCTGACGTGGAGAGGAAGAGGAAAGCAGAAGAGAGACGAGGGGGGAAAGGAAGGCAGATATCTATAGACAGAGAGACACACACAGACCAGAGGAGGAAAAAAGGGGGGCGTTGACCCCTTGACCCAACAAACTTCATCTTGCAACTTGCATCATCATGGGCACAGAGACTGACACTAGCCTCGATCACACTAACGGCACCTTGCAGAAGGTCAGTCCATACCCTGGAATCATGTAAACATCAGGACAAAAATGTGATGTGTTACCCTTGGCTGCATTTGGCAACAGTTGCTTTCTTTTTGGCTCTCTTGAGGCATTTTATTTAAACTCTAAATCAAATCACTTTGTTCAGTTCCATTGCTTGTCACTGTCTGCAGCAGTGTCTTGATGCTCCTTCAACAAAGTCCATTGATAACACTACAACCAACTGAAAAAAAAAAAATACCAATTGAAACACTTGAGTTGATTTTAAACATTATTTTTAATATAATTTTAAGTATGTATGTAAAAAGGAGTATGTTAAAATGGAGGAGTATGTTAAATGGAGGATCCACTGGTTTCCACTGGCTGTTCCTCTTTCTCCACCATCGACAAGAGGCCTGAAAAATCTGTGGGTGCTCAAGTCTCCTCATGAGTCACATTACATGACATCTACAATGTAGACCTTAAAGTTTTGATTGGTGTAACTATTTACTCCACTTTGACTTGGAAATTTCAAAAGTTGTCTGACTTTGCTTCCATATTAGAAGTCTATTAATTACAGTGAAGAGCTTTAATCATTACATAATGGCGACATCAAGGACACTTTCAAATGGACCCTGGACTCACAAAAGAGCTCAGGCAGCAGTTATTTACACATACAAACACACACTCACATACACACAGTTACACGCAAACACAAGCATGCGCATTTATGCACACACACCTGATAATTTATGTAAGTGAGTCATTAAACTTGTCCAATAAAGTAGCTGATAAAAATATCTACTGTACAATGTGCAGATAGCACTCTTAAGTGAGGGGCAATGCTCTTGAATATGTTGACATTCATAGACATATTCTCTGTGATCTAAACTCAATAGAAAGTTATCAGTGCTTTCTGATGCAATGCAATGTCTGGTTGTACCATGCAACCCTTCCATAATGTTCCTGGAGCTCATGTAAATGTAGAACTCTGATCTGCAACTTGAAATGCCATAAACCAGATGTCACAGCACTGCTGACATATTGGTATGGCCTCCTTACAATGGAGAAAAACAACACACTATTTTTTTTTTTTTTTTTTTTGCTGCACTTTCATGCTGATCTTTAGAAATTATTTTGTTTCTATAACTGTTGTTTGTCCCATTTTCTCATTTTAGTGTTGATATAGTTGGAAAAATGACGTTTGTATGTATGTATATGTATATGTGTGTGTGTGTGTGTATGTGTGTGTAAGAAACTCATTGAACTGCATGCTTGTCCTCAACAGAGACGGGACACAGAGTTGTTCTCGTCGTCAGAAGAAGATAGCAGCCTCTACTTTCCCTACAGTGGAGGGCGCAATGAGCTGGAGGTCAACAACCTGCACTACGAGGTAAATGCAGGACACACACCACTCTCTGGAAGGAGCCCATGTCTGCAGTCATTTGCAATCATCTTTGCCTGTTTACAGTTTCTCTCATTTGTGCCTGTGTGCATGCACATGAATGTAAATGTGTGCATGTGTGTGTCCTGTGCTCCCAGGTGGACACGGCGGCCCAGATCCCGTGGTACGAGAGGCTGTCAGAGTTAAAGATGCCATGGGAAATGAAGGGAGACAAGCAGACAGCCATTAACAAGCTCAGCCTCCGGGTACACAGTGGGCAGATGTTGGCCATCATAGGCAGCTCAGGTAATGTGTACACACACACACACACACACACACACACACACACACACACACACACACACTCACACACACACACACACAGGAAGACACCGAGGTGGGCAAAATTGTGTCCTAATCATACACCTATCATATCAACTGTGCTGATAACTGTGCTGATAAGATGCACTGTAAGATGAGTAAGAACCTAACCTGCCAGACATCTATATGGATATTTATAGTCCATGAAAACCTGAATTTGAAACTGCACTTTAGCAGAATAGAAACACAACTGTTTCCTAGCTTTACAACCAGTCTATATTAACAAGAAATCACTAGAGAAGGACACAGTCTTCTACTCTTGAAGGCCAGTGGATCTTTGTTGGTTTAGAAAAAGCAACTTGTTTTGGCGGAAAGCAGTCATCAGCCACATAAAGTTGTAACCATAAAGTTACATAAAGTTTTGATCAAACCACCCATCCTCTCCCAGGCTGTGGCAAGACATCTCTGCTGGACATCATCACGTGTCGTGATGAGGGCGGTACCATGACGTCCGGTCAGATTCTGATTAACGGGAGGCCCAGCACGCCGCAGCTGGTGAGGAAGAGCATCGCTCATGTTCGCCAGGATGACCGCCTGCTGCCTCACCTCACCGTCCGGGAGACTCTGGCCTTTGTGGCCAAGCTGAGGCTTCCCACCCACTTCACACAGGCTCAGAGGGACAAGAGGGTGAGATGAGCTTCAAACAACAGACATGACTTAAGGAATGTATACAGCTGTAGGAAGTTACCCCAAAACAGAGAAGGCAAAATATCTCTTCTGGCAGCATGAGATCCTCCTTTGGTTGTAAATGCTTGCAGATGGGATGCCAGTGGTTTACAAATACCAAGATTTACCCATAAACAGTGACCACATAGTTGGACTGGATATTATTGCAATACCTATTCACTTTTCCTCTAATGTAATTAGTTGAGATACTCACAGATGATAGTCAACTGTTGTGTGTGCTATGGCAAACAGATATTTCCCACCAGGTCACCAAACTGCATCTCTGCCATTCTGTCACAGGTTGATGATGTCATTGCAGAGCTGCGGCTGCGTCAGTGTGCCCACACCAGGGTGGGCAACGACTACATAAGGGGTGTTTCTGGAGGGGAGAGGAGGAGAGTCAGCATAGCAGTGCAGCTTCTCTGGAACCCCGGTGAGAGAAAGAAAGAGGCCTGTTAATCTTGTTATCAAAAAACAACAACAACAACAACAACAACAACAACAACAAAAAACATCTCTACACTCTTATGATCAGATATTAAAAGCAATGTTTTTCAGGAAGAGATCCAGAATGACAGAACAAAAGGACAATGAAAGACAGAGCATTGTTGCATCTTTGTCAGATACTATACAGGGTGTCCACAAAGTCTCTTTACAATTAAAAAAAAATCTATTAAAAAGGCAATTGATGAGATTTGTTAATCAGATTTGTTCTATGTACTCAGTGGTTATCAAAGTTTTTAATCACATTGGACATCAGCGACCTGAAGCAAAAGATCACTGATGCCATTGCCACCATTGATGAGGCTCTGCTACAGCGAACAGTACCGTCTCGATGTGCTTCGTGCAACTAATGGTGCCCATATAGAGGTGTATTAGATGAGGCAAAAAACAAACAAACAAACAAACAAACAAAAAAACTTCAGTATCTACTCCTCATTTTATAATAATTTCCACAGGTTTGTCTATTCATTTGCTTTTGTAATAAATTTGTTAAATTGTAAAAAGACTTTATGGACATCCTGTACAACTATGTCCATCATTACACCAGTGTGCATATCCTGCAACTACTGAACCCCTTACCCTCAGTTGGGCACCCAACCTGTTTAGTCTAGGGGAGAATTCAGTAAGTCATCAAGATCATACTTTACCTAATATTCACCTCGTCCTGTTCTGTCTCAGGCATTCTGATCCTTGATGAGCCCACGTCAGGCCTGGACAGCTTCACAGCCCACAACCTGGTGATCACGCTGTCCCGCCTGGCCCGGGGCAACCGCCTGGTCCTGCTGTCAGTCCACCAGCCCCGCTCAGACATCTTCCAGCTCTTTGACCTCGTCGTCCTGCTCTCGTCCGGGTCGGCCGTCTACTTCGGTGCCGCCTGTGACATGGTGCCTTACTTCACCGCCCTGGGACACCCCTGCCCACGATACTGCAACCCCTCTGACTTCTATGGTAGGTGTGTGTATATGTTGGGGGGTCAGTTAGGTGGGTCACTGTGTTGAGACCAGTCAGTGCACTATGTTTGTATCAAATGTTTATAAAGAAGAATAGATTTCCATTCAGGGGAGACTATTTAATCAATAATGATTCATTTTAAAGTTGTGCTATGTAAGAGTTTTTCTTCATAAACCCAAGGTATGTCCCTGCTATTATCTCTCATCATGCTGTTGCTGTATGTGTGTGTGTGTGTGTGTGTGTGTGTGTGTGTGTGTGTGTGTGTGTGTGTGTGTGTGTGTGTGTCCAGTTGATCTGATCAGTATAGACCGGCGCAGTCCCGAGCGTGAGGCTGAGTGTCTGGAGAGAGCCATGGTTCTGGCTCAGCAGTTCATGGACAAGGTCCGGGACACAAACGACTACATGTGGAAACCAGCTGGAACTGGAACGGCACCAACACACACCGACAGGTAGCTGCATGCTTTTCTGTATCTATGTTTGCACTGAAATTCAGTTCTTTTTTTTCTTTTACGTTTCAATTCATCTTGTCCCACAATTTTTGCTCCCCTCTTTCCTGCGTCGCTCATTTTTCCTTCTGTTTTATATGATTACTTGAAGTCTATGATACCCCTTGGAAGATTTTCAATAGACAATAATTTATTCATTCATAGTAATTAATTCAGAGTAATTTACGGTCCAGGGGCCATGAATGAATGAATGAATGAATGAATGAATGAATGAATGAATTTTATTTTATTTTAAAAAACATTGCAGTGCAGGAAAAAGACTGCATTTGGTGGCAGACAGACATTTTGAGGATTTTTTTTTTTTTTTTTTTTAAAAGCAGTTAATTTACATTATTGTCCCCTAACAGTCAACTCAACAGTACAACTGAAAGGCCTTTTCTTTAGGGAATTTTTAAGTTTTTCATCAGAAGTAACTGACTTCCTTCTCCCCATCCAAGGAGCTAGGGTTAGGGTTAGTCACCAGAAAAGACACAAAGCCCTGCTTGGTTGATGCTGGAAGGCCTGTCCTCTCCTGGAAAAAAAAGAAGATGATTGGTCAAGTCCAGTGAAGTCAGAATTGGCAAAACAACAAATAGAATGGCATTTCCACTGTTAGCAAGGAACAGCTTTAAAAAACATTATGGCATTAAAAAAACATTAGATTTTTAATTTCTAAAGATTTCCCTCTTTAGTGTTAATTATTTTGGGAAGTAGGTGCCTGGTAGTAAACCCAGCACAGTTCATTTTCTTGCTTTCCTGCCCGTGTCCCTGCAGCCCTCAGCAGCCCAGCAGACTGGAGGGGGAGGAGGTGATCACCGTGTCCCAGCAGAGGGACAGACTGCCTGGCAGACTGCACCAATTCACTATCCTCATTAGGTACGAACGAAACACACACATGCACGATCACACACACACACACATACACAGGGACTCTAACCTCCTCCCTCCTCCTCCTCCCTCAGGCGTCACATGTATAATGACTTCAGAGACCTGGCCACCCTATTGGTCCACGGCTTTGAGGCGCTCCTCATGTCGCTGCTGGTTGGGTGTCTCTACTACGGGGCAGGACAGGAGCGTCTGTCCATTCAGGACACCGTGTCCCTCCTCTACATGATCGGAGCTCTCACCCCATTCGCTGTGGTGCTGGACGTCATAGCCAAATGTGAGTGACTGACAGACCCGGACAGACATCTGGAGGGATGAGAGGAACAGAGGAAAATGTTGAAATGTAGGGATGTACTTTAGGAAGTCAGATGCTGATTCACTCTCAGTTCCACTGATTGCTTGACTGCTAGTCAAGTCCGCAATCAGTCAAATAGCTCAAGTCCACACTCATCTCCCAAGACTAAATTCACCTTGAGCTTGAGTCCTTTGTAAGTTTCAGGACTTCAGCATATGACTGAGGAATCACACAGTGATCAGGGACATCATCTGTGTTATTTTGTCCAAACTACTGCGGATGAGATGGAAAAAAACAACAAACTGCAGACTTGATGTTCGCTAAGTTGTCAAATAGGTTTGAGAGAGAGAGAACTAGACACAGAGTGGTTTTGTCACTACTGGTTGACACAAAATATCTTATCTAAGTACAGCAAGGTAAAATGTGCTTTTTAGAGAGCTAGCAATGCTGAGTGCCATTTAAATCCAGCCAATGATTATCATAATATGAGTCTAAGGTCAAGTCGTACAGTCATGCCATTAGTCTTGAAATTGAAGTTGATTCATGACTCATAGTTCTAGACATGAATACCGCCTGCAATAGCACGGAAGAAGAATTTGATATATTCAAGGTCTTGAAAACTTGAAATTTGACAGTTCAATCTCCATAAAAATGACTACACATTTGATGCAGCTGGACACCAGCAGGTATTCTGCGTCTTGTATTCATGCTATATTTTATCTTCAGTGACTGAGTGATATGACATGATTGATTCTTGTCTATGGCATATTGGGCACCGCATAAAACATTCAATGTAGTCAAAAAAGTGAAGTCCATGAAATGTTTGGAATTGGAACATGGAAAATGGAAAATGGTATAGGCAGAGGTAATAATACAAAAGGAAATTATATCTATGCAGTGTGTAATGTTCTCATTTGCCTCATCAGGTCACTCAGAGAGAGCCATGCTGTACCATGAGCTGCAGGACGGCATGTACAATGTCACTTCCTACTTCTTCGCCAAGGTAAAACACAGTTATCAAACGGGACGTCCAGTAGGGGTCAGTCTTGTTCCATGCTGCACTGACACTGAATCACCACTGGAATCATGTACAGCACAGTGGGAAAAAGTACAGCACAGGAAAATGTAGATGTATCTGTATGCAAACTGAGCTTCTGTTGTGTCTATGTATTTCATCTGCACTGGCAGGTCCTTGGGGAGTTACCAGAGCACTGTGTGTTCACCTTGGTCTACGGCGTGCCCATATATTGGCTGGCAGGGCTCAATGAGGCTCCAGAGTGCTTCCTGCTCAACTTCCTGCTGGTGTGGCTGATGGTTTACTGCAGCCGCTCCATGGCTCTGTTTGTAGCTGCTGCCCTGCCCACACTGCAGACCTCGTCCTTCATGGGCAACTCCCTGTTCACTGTCTTCTATCTGACCGGGGGGTTCGTCATCAGCCTGGAGAATATGTGGCTGGGTGAGGGGACAGACACAAGCACAACAGATATTTGGTACAAGGAGCAAGAAAGACAGAGACACACAGCAATGCACACTTAGAGCTGTGACTTAGCCTTGTTGGTTGGTGTTGGATGTTAATATTTGTCTGTGTGTGTGTGTGTGTGTGTGTGTGTGTGTCTACCTCCCCAGTTGCCTCATGGCTCTCCCATGCCTCCTTCATGCGCTGGGGTTTTGAGGGCATGCTGCAGGTTCAGTTCAGAGGCAAAAAGTACCCTGTCTCCATCGGAAACTTCACCTTCAACATCGATGGCATACACGTATGTTAAAACAACACACACACAAATAGCTGTTTGAGTTGAACCAGCTGCAGAGTCATACATAATTAATCAAATACACTCAACGTTTTTCAGAGTTGTGGCACCCTGGAAAGACCCAAAAAAATGATGGCATGATGGTTTTGTGGAAGGACAGTAATAGTAATAGTAGCACTTGGATAGAAAAGTTCACTTCAAGTTCAGCAATTTGAGAACCACCACGTTGCACAATTGTTACTGAAAGTGGGGCATTTTTGTACAATGAAGGCAAACACTGACAACCAAAATACAGACAGTTCAGACAAATCAACATACACCTCCCTCTTCTTCTTCTCTAGGTGGTGGAGGCCATGAACATGAACCAGTACCCTCTGTACTCCTGCTATCTGGTCCTGCTGGCGGTCTGTGTGGCCTTTATGGTGCTCTACTACCTGTCCCTCAAATTCATCAAGCAGAAGTCCAGTCAAGACTGGTGAAAGCATCTGTACCAGTTTCAGCAATCATACTGTTATTGGATATCCGCCACCGGACACAACATAAAGGGAGGGGTTTTCCTCTAGAGGTGTTTGAACGAGAAGGGGAATAGGATCATTTTGGTTCTGGTGTGGTTTGTTTATAGTGCTTGCTGTTCTTATTATATTTTACAGGACTAAATAGTGGATTCAAGTCAGAAACTTGCCAAATATATATTTTTTTGTCATCATGACATTTTAAACACTGGTGGACACCACAGTTAGACGATCTCCAGCAATGAAATGTTGTGGAGGAAACACTTGTGAAGGCAACAAAAGTGATGCCATAGCAATACGGCACCAGCCACATTGTTGGCAACAGTGTGTGTTAGTTGTTGTAAGATCTCCTAAGAGACAAATCTTATTGGTGCAGGAATACCATCTAACTATGACAAGTGAAAACAGCCTCACTTTATCCAACATGTTTCAATGGTTTAAAAGGAAACTGATTTTAAAAGAAGTTTGTGTTGGAAATCCGTCTGTATCAGCGCATGCGCTTGTTGCAGAACTGCCTTCTGCCACTGGATGGCAGCAGAGCACTGCAGTCAGATGACAGTTTGGAAACGATGGACTCTTTCTCTCCCTGTTTTCTGTCTTGGCAAATGATTAGAGCGCCACTTTGGCAGATATCCATCTGCAGCTTTTGGTTTTTCCATTTTCAATCTTCTCGGGGTTTTTTTTCCTACAGCTTTATCTTTTTTTTTTTTTTTTTTGTATATGTAAGGATATTAAGCTTAACAATGTGTGTGCCAGTAAAGGGAGTGTGGAGAAAAGCCTAGCAGAGATTTAGTAAGTCACACTCAGAAAAAGAGCTTGTGTTTGTTGTGTCCTCATAGATTGAAGATTATGCAAGCTGTATTATATATATATATTTTTGCACTGGTGCAAAAGCCCGATAAGTATACCGCTGACATGGTGCGGATCCAAATTAGTAAAGCATTAAATCAAGCTGCTCTACTTCAGCGTGTTTTTTCTTGCATGTGTCTGCTGTCCTTTGACCTCCTCACTCAGAATACAGTTGTCATCCGTAGCTGTCGAGTTTCATAACCATGGCTGCTATTAATCATGGCCGATTATCATAATGTTAGCTATCTCAGTCCAAGGAAAAATGCTCTTTGGTTGTATTTTGGTGGTATGAAAACCCCTTACAGACGGTTCTTGGGAGGTTTTCTTGATGTAACCACAAAATGACCCTTTTTAGAAATCATGTAACACCATAAAATTACTGCAAAGGCAGTGTGGGTCAAAATAAAAAAGGATTCCCTCTCGGCTGTAAATAAATACAATATTACTGAAGCATGCTTCTTTTTGAGACACAGACTGCAACCTTTGTGTAGCAATTAAAGTGGTTTTAATGCCATTTTCAAGAACACGAGCACACCGCTGCTGTGCTAAAGGCCAAAAGACAATCAATGATGGGGATTGGGACACAATGTCAACAAAGATGAGCACAGACATTTTCCACTTGTTCCCCATGACTGTATTTCTTCTCGTGTCCCAATTCGGACCCCAAACATACTCTAATGCTCTGGCTGACATGCCAACATCGGCCGGTGCTTGATCTTCTTGGAGCCGGTGTTATCTAAGGCTTGCCTCTCTCGGGGTCAAGAACGGCTTAAGTGACATGAAATTGGAATATCTGAGGCTGATATTGGAGCGTAAACGTGTTCAAATGTTGCAGATACTGATGGTGGGAGAGAGGAAAGAGGGAAAAGGCTTGGAAAGTGTCATGTTCTAGATGTGGATCTGCCGGCTTTTTAATCTACCTGAGGTTTTTTTTTCAGAAAAACTCTGCCTCATGCTGTCAGGACAAAGAAGAACATTATTCCTTTTGACACATCTAGTCCAAGGTCCTTTGGCAAATTAAAATGATACTCTGTCACCGTTTTGAAAATAACACATGCTCACTCATACAAAGCACAATTAGTTTATATCTAGTGCATGGAGAGTAATTTTTCTTTTTTACTGGCAATTCCATCTGAGGAAAGACGCAAACACAGAATCTTCATTCCTAACATTATTTATTAGCATAAATACTTCTGTACATCATCAACATCATCGGTGGACAGAATTTTTCATCCGACAGTAATAACACAGTATTCCACAACATTTAGGCTCAACCAACTTATATAAAAAAAAAGAAAACGACAAAAGAAGACAACAGTGGGGTTTGGGCGGAGGTAAGAAGAGGGGAGGATGAGTCTATTCTTCTGCTGTCGTCTGGGCTTTGGCAGCTCTCTCTTTCAGCTTGTCTGCATAAAACTTAAAGGACTCCTGCAAATAAAGACAGAGAGAGGGAGACAGAAACAAAGAGAGACGATTTAGCATTAAAAACCAAAAATCTGCATGCAAAATTTATGTAACCTGCTGCACAGGTAGAGTGCACGTTCCTGTACGCATGTGTATGTAAAGGTAGATGTGTGTGTGTGTGTGTGGAAAGGTGTGTTTAAACAGTATCTCATCTCGTTCCAAAAGTAAACAACGGTGGAGCCCTCCTGGGTCCATCTAAATAGTCTCCACTCACTCCAGTCAGGTTGTCTCGTTTCATCTTTAAATCCCCATTAATACACAAATAAGGGATTTGTTGCACGCTCCCCAAACACACACTTCCTCTCTCTCCCCCTCTGTTCCTGGCTAATTAATCAGTGTTTTGATCCAGACAAGTGTTGTAGTGGGTGTTTTTTTTTTTTTTTTTTTTTTAAAGGGGGAGAGAAGGTGAGTGCTTTCCGCAGATTACCACAGCTCCCCACACTGTATGTTCCCTTATTAACGTAGTAATTAATGCTGATAAATAGTCGTGTTTGCCCTGTAAGGAGAAAGGTAGAGAAAGCGAGAAAGAGAGAGAGAGAGAGAGAGAGAGAGAGAGAGAGAGAGAGAGAAGGAGAGAGGGGCATTGGCAGAGGCTCAAATCTCTCCTCAGCTCCTTTCTCCCAAGATACTTTGTTCTTGGAGCCACAACAACTGTGCAAGTGGAGAGCAGTGAGGGGAGGAAGAGGGGGGAGAGGGGGGCTGCTACCTGAAACTGGTTTGTGGAAACTTACTGAATACAATCTGGAGCTTGGCTGTATGTACAATATAATTTTTTTTTTTGTTCCAATTTTGTATAAATTATTATGTTCTTGTGTCAATATGTGTGATATATGAGTGATATATTGATGTCATGATAATGAGACCCAATATTGTCTGAGATTCTGGATATTGTAATATTGTAATACGGCATAAGTGGTGTCTTTTCCTGGTTTTAAAGAAAGGCATTTTTATAAACTTAGACATTTCTGTTATGTTGTTTGCCTCTACCTGCTTGGTCACCATAACCACATTACTGATGACTACATATTAAAGGTCTGTGTGTAAATATCTCATGAAAGTACCAGTAGTCATTCCTAAAATACTGTCACAATTTTGTCAAAGGTATTTGGTCAGTGATTTTGTGATATGTCTTGTCCATACTGAACAGCCCGAGTATCTCTTGTGTGCTTCGATTTCATGATGTTACGCAATTTGTATTTTTTAATCTGTTTATACAGTTTCATGTCTCAATATCCTTGCCAATATCCATCCCTGATGGAGGTTTAACTCATCAACACTCTAAATACAGGTTTCTTTCTCCAAAGAGTTGATAAACACCTCAAATGTGCATACACCTTTCACAGTCTTGGAAATAAAACTCGGAGTCTGATGAATCACTATGCGTAAAACTAGGCAGTTAGTTGACAAACACCGTTTGGACTTTTTAAAAGGTTGCCTGACAGGGGAGGGGCTTGGCGGGACAGAGGGGCAGTGAGGAGGAGAAAGGGTGAGGAAAGGTGATTTTAACGTCCAACCTCGACTGCCACCGCTTCCGCCTCTGCTGCGCTTATAAAACTAGGCAATTACTTTACCTTCCTGACACTGTGTGAATAATGCAGTGGCCTCTCCCTCCCTCTGCCTCTGCCTGTCTCTCTTTCTCCATCCATCTTTGTAGGTGAGCGAGGGGAGGGGAAGAGGTGGGCTCACTCGTACACCTGCCTCGAGGGGACAGCACATCAAAGTGCTGGGGCTGAGAGGGCTCCGCGCGTGTGTGTGTGTGTGTGTGTGTGTGTGTGTCAACAGTGCTCCGCCAAAAATAGGGCTACATCAACTAACAAAATGTGCAATGTACTGAAATGCTCAAAAACACTAGGAGCCAGAAAAAGAGAGAGACTATTGCAGTGACACCATCTCGCTTACACAATATATGTACCCTGTGACCGCGGGGCACGATTTCTGACACACACTCGCACACCAGAACACACACAAACACAAACCAACAATCATAGGAGGCTAGCTGTGGGCCAGAGTGTATTGAACTACCCAGAGCGGGCAGACTGCTCGTTCACATTACCTTGGCGTGCTCAGGCAACGCCACACACACCCTGGCACATATTAGGACACCGGGCAGACAACTGCCAGCACCAGTTAGGAGCCGTGAGGCGTGTGTGTGTGTCTCTGTTTGTGCATTTACATGGATCTGTTCATAATCTGTTGTCCATGTCTGCATGGTTGGATGTTGTATGGTTGGATGTGTGTGTGTGTGTGTGTGTGTAGTTGGTTGTTTGATATTACAATTTAGTGCAGTAAGCGCTGAAAAAGTGTGACGTGATAACCACTGAGTCTTCAAATTCTCAAAAACACTGTATTACTCCAAATTGTTGTTTTATTTATTTATGCAGAGAAGACTGCAATGTAATGTGAATCAGTTTTTGCTCATTTCCTGCATTCCCTTAAGGTTTTACATCACTGCAGATTTCTACCGCTTTGAGCACATTATGAGATATTTGCTATATTTCCCTCATCTTAGCTGTTTTTAAAGTAAGTATTTTATGGAGAAAAAAAAAGCTTTTTAAATATTAGGAGCGACTCCAGTGAAGAAGAAGGTGCAAGTGTTAGAATGTAATGGCGTAAAATCAACTTTTATTTCCTGTAGCATGTTATGGACTACAGCCAGAGTGATATGATCGACAGAGGGTGCGTCCTAACATTAGCACAGAACAGTAGGGTGCTTTTGAGTGCGGCCATTGATACAAACGGTGCATGGAGCTCCTTTCACTGGAGCCGTTTTGGACCTGAAAGCACTGAGTGAGCCTAAAAGGTGAGGCAAAATTATTTAAGACTACCTGACAGTAAGCAGTTTTCTACAGCAGACCACTGAGCGACGCTGGAGCTGTTGAGATATATGCCTTACAGGTGGTTACTGAAGCATGAGAAGAGTGAGATTTCTTTTTGTGCGAGTTTTCTCAGCTGGCCTAAGGAACAGAACAACCAATTTCATGGCGACAAATGAGCTTGTCTAACTTACAGGACACCAATTACTCTTGGCATGAACACGAGCGTGTGATGACAAAGACAGTGGTTTGAATCTTGGAAAAGATGAATGGGAAAAAATAATTCATCAACATGCCTTTGAGCAAAGTCCTTAAACCTTGAACTGACTACAATGACTAAGTGGCCAGTGGTGGTGAGTCAGTGTGGAGGGTCTCCTCTGCATGTGTATGTGTGTGTGTGTGTGTGTGTGTGTGTGTGTGTGTGTGTATGAGAGAGACTCACAGGGGGCTCAGGGAAGGGCGCCGTCTCTCCTGCTTCGCGATAGAGCACGGCCAACCGTTTGAGTGACAGCTCATCTACTGCAACCCCTTCCTGCAGCATCACATTATACAGGGCCTTGGCTGATGACAGGTCCTTATCTATAGCTGAGGGAGAGAGAGAGTCGGCGAAAGAGAAAGAAAACACCATGTTACGATGTATACGATGTATGTTATTTGTGTACAGAAATGTGCAGCCAGCAACTAAATCCCCACAGTGAGACAGTTGTTGTGAGAGAAATGCAAATGTCATGTTTTCATTTTGTGGCAGCGATGGCTGGGGCCGCACAGCATCATGGTATTTGTCCTGTGATATATTATCAATACACCAGCAACAACATTATGTACACAAGCCCTGCAGTATCACCTACGGCTAACCAAGATGTCACTGCTTCACTGAAAAAAAAAAAAAAAAAAAAAATCTATATACTTAGGCGATTTGTATGGAATTTACTTCTTAACCCTCCTATTATATTTGGGGTCAATTTGACCCAGGCCAATGTTTAACGTCTCTAAATAAATGATTAACATCTTTTTTTTTTTTTTGCTTCATATTTAATGAGTGTTCCTAATGTAATGGGCACTACCGGGTAAAGATGAAATTGACATGATGATATGTTTTCAATGCCCCGTACACACTTTGTAACGCATTGGTTATAAATAACAAAAATCGTTACTTAGAAATAATATAAAGCCATTAAAACACCACAAATTAATATTTCTTTCCAATTTTAGATCAATCAGTGAGATTTTATGGTGATTTGAATATTTTTCCATTGTCGGAATGGATGGATGTATAAGTGGGGGTGGGGGAGTTATGTTTTATTTAAAGGGCTATTTAGGTAATCAACAAAGAAACAGTAGTTTATAATAATATAATAAAGTAGTTATAATAATTTTGAGGAAGTTTAAACTGCAGGGGTCAAATTGACCCCAAACATAAAAGATGTTCAAAAATGTGAACATAACAGGAGGGTTAATGCTGAATAGTGAGCTCTACTTCAACAAATAAAAAGGAATAACTTAATAAAGAGCTTGATCTTTGCCTGATGGGCTCTTATGCTGCCATTTAGAGGGATGTGTTTTCCAATTTTTGCACGTTTCTCTTAAAAATGTGATATATCACCATTTACAGAACTGCAATACTTCATCTATCACAGCACTCCTGAATCATATCATTGTTTTAGTATTTTGATTGTATCATATTGTGAGGTCTCTGATGACGCCCCACCCTATTTGTTTAGTCCAATTTTTGTAAAAATGAAACAAAGCAAAAATGCGTGCATGTGCATGTGTTGAAATGCAATGTGAGGTCACTACGGTCACAATTAATAGAAAGAGCGAGTTAAAGAGAGTGGAAGAAAAGAAAACCCCTGCACAAGTGGGGGAAAAAAAAAAGAATGAGAGCACAGAGAGCGAGACGGGAAGCGGAGGACGAAGGCAGCATTGTTAATTGTGTCCCTTACGGCTGCCTGGACCGGCTGGCTAGCTATTGCTAATTAAATAGTCATGTTGGCTCATCTCTGGTGCGACAAGGTATGCAGGAGGGGGGGTGGAGGAAGGGGGTGGGGGGGTGAGGTGAGGAGACGATGAAGAGAGCGGAGAGGACGTGAGGAGGGGAGATGACAAGGAGTGGAGCACGAGAGGGGTCACAGAAAAAGAGAGGAGGAGGAAGAGGAGGGGCGGAGAGGGAGGATAGAAGCAGACAGGTAAAGCGAGGAGCGGAGGATGGCAGGAGCAAAGAGACGTGAGGAAAAGAAAAGAAGTTGACAGAGGTGAAAAGGTGGAGAAGGCAGGAAGCGATGGAGTGAGGAGGGGAGAAAAAAAAAACAGAAAAAGAAGCAGAGTGGTGGACCATGTCGCGATTAGCACGGTAGGCTAGCCAAGACAGCTAACTCATTAGATGACATGTGTTCTTCTGCCCCTGAATACCCACATCATGCCTGCCTGTCTACATGCACGCACACACACACACACACACACACACACACACACACACACGCACACACAGACCTTGCCCTGATGCATTGTTAATGTGCCCGCTAATGATGAGTTAGCCACAGACCAGTGAGCCGACTACTGCTCCGCTTTCACTGCTCCATAAGACCCCACCAGGCCTCTGTGTGTGTGTGTGTGTGTGTGTGTGTGTGTGTAAGATCGTGTACCATGACATTTCATCAGGTAGGGGTAGACCACCTCCTTCGCTGCAAAGTCTGGGATCAGGCTCAAAAGGGTCTTGATCTTGCCCACCTGCGAATCGGGACACAAACACAGATTTTATTTTGACTTTCTATCTTCAAATGACGACACAAGCAGGATTTTTGGTGCCAGACGTTAACACACCAGTTGTTACAGAACACCTCAAGTAAAATGTTGTCTTAAATATCCCCTTAAGCAGCTGCAAAGTTAGAAAAAATAATTTGATCCCATTTACTGAGTGAAATATTCAGCTATATGCAGCTGTTTTATGGCTGTACCATTACATCAAATAGAAAATCTCTAGACGTCCTGTGCCTCATTTTATACACATTTCCCTGTAATTCAGCAGGATGTATTTTGCATCTTTGACAATCTTGGGATCTCCACTAGAATTTAAAATTAACTTGAATGATGCCCAGCTGTCCAGCAAAGACAAACACACCCATGGAAGAAGCGTGAATTTACAAAGAAAAGTCTTAAAAGAAGAGTCTGAATGTGTGTTGTTACCTGTCCGGGACTCTGGGCCTTCCGAGACATGTAGGACACCAGCACCTCTTTCTGTTCGGCCACGGCATTACACCGCTGCAACAACGCAGGAGACACAAGAGACATGAGAACGTCACAATGAGGTGTAACAGTTGGGGGTAAATGTGTTTTTTAAAAGCGGTGAAGACTCCAACCCCGTGTCCCCGCTCTTCACATACATATTTAAAACACACTTGCACTCCCATACACCCCGGCGCACACTCAAACCACACACACAAACAGAAACCAAAGTCAGAGGTTAATTACTGACTTAATAACGGTGTCAGACACACAACTCCTCATTTCTTTATGAATTAAAATGTACAGTGCTGTTCACTTCAGAAAGCATAATTATCTACACTTAGTCGCATAAAGGGTCCAATCTAGTACTTAGTGGAAATCTAAATACGCCCTGAGCCTGGGCTTTTCATTGGGCGATTTTTGCCTGTGCAGCTTCCAGACATTAACCAATTAGCAGAAAACAGGAAGTGAGGGAGATAATGACAGCCAGCGAACGAGAGAGAGAGAGAGTGTAAGAGAAGAAATAGGCTCCCGGTTTGACTTAAATGATGACATTCAGCCGAGTAATTTTCTCTGCACTGGGCTTTCATGAAGCTAAACATTCAAATACAACTCTGGATTTTAGAAATACGTGTCCTTTTTTCAGGGGGTGACTCTCATAACAGAGACTTATTGTGTTGCTTTACAGTGCCGTGTACATTTGTGCACGACGGCAATGTGAGCGTATATGCGTTGCATGTGTGTACTTGAAGTGTGTCTTGGCTAATGCATTAAAGTTGCCGTGCTCTGACTGAATGAAAAGAGCGCACTGTTCTCTTGGCTGAGCAGCAATGAGGTCAGATTACTAGCCAGTCGTGAACTAACGTGTTTCACTCCTTCTCCACCTCCTACAGAATTAAAAGCGAGTGGCCTGTAAGGCTTTTAGCTGGAAGACACACACACACACACGCACACACACACACACACAGCAAGCTCCCCACTCTTTGGAGTCACTAAGCGGCAGAATGGCTTTAGTACAATCAGGCAATTAGACTAACACTATGCCACTTCACTCAACTTCGCTCCGCTTTCCCTTCACTCTCCCTTCTTCTTTTTCGCTAGACCGACCACTCCCAAAGGTGAGGCAAGAACTAACAGGGGCTATATTTCACACACACACACAGACACACACACATACACACACACCACATGCTGCCTAAAAGCTCTGGATGCCCAGGGAACGGCAGCTCCTTTCCTCAGTGACCCCTCTCCGCACACAAGCGAAGTTGTAGACAAGCCTGTAAAGAGCGCCTGCCTCGCTGCTTCCCTCTGTTGCTGTGCACTCCTTAATGACTAAATTCATCCCTCTCGCTCTCCTTTCGCTCCCTGCCAACTTCACCTCCTCCTCCTCTCTCTCGATAGGATTGTCATCATTATCGTCTGCTCGGCTAGTTAGAAGCTTTTCAGAGTTCACGCGTCCTGCCTCGCTCATAATGGGACGGGGTGGGATGGGACAGGAGAGTTGGGCCGCTACCCTTCAGTTACCCTGAAACAGGAGGAGAAAATGGTCGGGCAGGCAGGGGGGAAGTGAGGCCGTGATAGCAGACTGATCAGAGCCCACCAGTTTAGGCTGGACCGGCCTGGATGAGTCTAAGATCGCCAACTTGAGAACTCTGCAACTTTCCTTTTTGGTTCCTTTCTTTCTAGCACTTTCCTCTCTCGCCCGTTTGTTCTGGTGTTTCAGGGGTTTCATGTTTTCCAGGGCTCAAAGGCTTCAGGCTTTTTGGGATTTGCAAGATGCATAGCACCCCCAACTATGTATTAGTTTGCAGCAGTTTTCTCACAGGCATTTCACGTCTTGCCTCAAACGGTAACACCGTATTGTCTTTCTCCATCTTCTTAGCTGACTGAAAGTTATTTCTTCACATCTTTTTGTTCTATAGAGACACAACGGAAATTATATGTCTGAAAGGGTCAACAGGCCAGGATGCATATTGAGCAAGAAGCATATTACAGCCTGAAACACACAGAATCCGAAGTTTGTGTTAAATAGTGATGAAGCAGAGAGTAGTAAGTAATGTATCTGTGTTCATTAGCATGCATGTTAAGTCAGACGTCTCTGTTAAATGATTGAGAGGGATAATCACTCAGGATGTCAGCGAGAAATGTGGAGTAGACATGACCGCTCCTCTCTCTCTCTGACAAAAAACATGGCATAAATGGATGCTTTTATATATTGGAATTACATTTCAGGGTATATCTTTGTCAATCTGGAGGGTCTGTAACAAATTATAAAAAACTGTAAATAAAGGGGGTGTGGCAGTAGTGCTGCGTTCTTACTGATGAGGTGCTTTGGTTAAATGATTTTTGCAGTAAAACTGTCATTTGAAAGAATTATGTTCCTTGACATGTTGACATGTAAGCCGGTATGTGACGAGGGAATTGTGAGTCTTTTCAACTTTTAATTTTGACATAAATTTGACATTGCAAAATAACAAATTTATGTCAGGGCTACCTATGGCTTTCTTGTAATAAAAGACTCAGTCTCTTAATATATACCCTCTTGCATTATCCTCTTTACAAAGATGAAAAACAAAGTGTAAACTTCGACTAAGATGCATGTCTGTATGATGGGAAACAAGCCGTGACCTGAAAAACATGGACTCCTTTAATTTATGTTTAAATAGTGATGAAGTGTAGTCAGTCAGAGTAGTGAGTAATATATCTGTTCAATAGGAGGCACGACAGTCACACATGCAACTGAACGAACGAGAGGGATAAACCACTCAGAGAATGAGTGACACATAGCGCAGGTCTATATCTCCATCTCTTTCTTATAACCTCTCTCCCTCTTCCCATTCCTCTCTTTGCACTCATCTTGCCCTCACCATCCATCACTCCATCTCTCACCCATCTAGCCTGTACATATTCATATCCCCAAGCTCAATGCAGAGTCATTGAGCTGTAATTTATGAACCGTGTTACATTAGCAAAGTAGGAGGAGGCCAATTTCAGACAGCCAGACTCAGTAGTGGAAATGTGAGTATGTATTCCCCGCATTTACTGAGAATGAGAGGGCACAAATGTAAGGGCTGGATAAATAAGTCAACAACCCTGATAGTAAAATGTCTCCACCACTCATTAGGGTTTGGTGATTGCACGAATACATCGGGGAACTGCGAAAAAACTACATCCATCTCCAGCGGAAATTCCCTTGTTGATTTTTTGCAGTTTTTATTTTACCTTTGATTTTTTTTTTAAAGTTATTTAAAATGTAGCCAAGTGCAAGACACTCAAATGGGTTAGGGTACACACCAGGGGGAAACATTTTTTGCTTAAGTTGTTTTAAAAATTCATTTAGAGAACAGAAGGTAGCCCAAAACCAGCCGACATCAACAGAGCCTCTCATGGTGCCCTGGATGTGTCCCCACTTGTGCTACTGCCTCCTAGAGGCACTGCACTACCACCACGCACCATTTTTTAAACTGCCTTCTGGCTTAAAATGTCAAAGTGTCCCTTCCTTGCACATTAAAAAACATTGCTGCAATTCAAGTCACTGGAACCACTCTGCACGCACACACTGTCTTTCAGCCAAAAACATCTGGTTACCTGGTCAGCATGCATATAACTTACCTGTGTATCACTTTATCTAGAGTGTCCAATGTTAATATTCAAGTTACTATCAAATCAGCACCTAACAATCAACTTTCTATTAACTTATATTTATTAACTTTATGCCTTGCCTTAACCAGTTCAACTTTATGTTTACTTAAAACTACACCCCTTGACATAAATCCTCATAGCGGACAAGAAAAAACTCTTGATGCAAAGTTGATACCAAGCTGAATTAATATCATTCAGATCAAGTGTGATCATTACTGGTCCACACCAAATGAATGTAAAAAAATATAAAAAACCTGCACACCATATTTTTCAGAGGAAATGCAGTTACAGAAGTACAACCAGCACAAGCCAAGTAAGAAGGGCCCGACTGGAGCATTTGGATGTAGGGTGCATGTCTGCACAGATGCTAGGGTCAGTTTTAAGAACTGATGGTTAAAGGGGCGTGCTGCTAGATTTTAGCTTTGAAACATGACAATACAAATATGCCTTTGGACAGTAGAGATCATAATACATCTGCACACACACACACACACGCATGCACACAGGTGTACTCACAGCTAACATAAATTTGGCGTCCTCTACTTTGTCCATATCCACTAGCTGAAGGAAAAGGTCTGAAGCTGGTCTGTAGCAAGCGAAGTGGTTGACTAGCTGCTCTGCCATAGCACTCACTGAAAAAAAAAAACAAAAAAAAAAAACACAGACATGTAAACAATGCTTGTAGGCTTCACCGTGAAACACATTTCTTTTGTTGATGCTTGCATTTGTGTTGCATTGAAGTTGTCAAAGGCTTCAGCCTTTTATGCTTGCGTATTATATTTGTGTACCGCATGTGTGTCTTACATTTGTCAATGGCTTTGTCGTTGTTGTCTTCCAAGATCCTTCTAAAGACGAAGGACATGCTGGGGCCTGTGCTGCCTGGACTGGTGTAGACAGTCTCCAATAGCTCTACTGCAGATTCGACATCATCACTGGGGGTGGTGGGTGGTGGGAACAGTGGGGAAAGATGGATGGGTCATAAGGGTGATTCATATTTATATAAAAAAAGTCACAATTCCCAACAACCTGTGAACTTTTAAATGTCAAAAGGAGATGAAAATGGAAGGAAAATTAGGGAAAAGACAAAAAACAAAAACTTTTGTCTGATTCATTGAGTTCTTTTGGACATTTTGTAATCACCATGCAGGTGATTATTCCTTAACCTGGCACAGCAAACTGATCTTGTGAGATCACTTTCACTTAACCCACAAAACCACCATCTGAAACCACTGGAAACCACAAAACAGCCAGACAAATCAGTGTCCTTTGATGAGCCAAGGGGGTGGTTTAGGTGGTGATGACTACAGTGCACTGAATTCAAAAGCAGAACATTTTCCTTAAAAAAACAGAGGAACCGTGTACCAACCAGCTAAGAAGCTAGAAATATGTTTACTATTGTGCTTCGGCACTTGCTAATGATAGACAGATTGTAAATCCAATCACTATATGTTAATGGAAATGCCTGTTGCTGTCCCCCCTTTTGCAAATGGTTTGAACCCTACAGCCCTGGCTCTGTTTTGTGAAGTGAACATCAGAAACGACATCACAGTATTGCTGTGCAAGTTTAGATATTTCTACCCAGCTTCATACTAGTGACTGATGTGACAGGCTCTAATAAGGAACAATTTATCTGCAGTGTGCAGAGAGAAAGTGGCACATTTAGAAGCCATGGCGTTGCTCCCATATCACATCCTTTTTAACCTGGAAAGTCCTACCTACATGGAAATTTGTCCCGTCAGGTTATGCACCACAGTGGAAATTTCTATATAAGTTGATGCTACTATGATATTGGTTTATTTATTTCTTCCTTTACAACCTTCCACTGAGTACAGACCAATTCCTTCACTGATGCAACGATTGCACGCACTTACTGTAAAATGTTTTTCTGCTGAGGTTGCCACAACCAAACAGCCTGAGCGCTGAAGCACCGCAAACCTCAAACAACTCAATCTGGCAACCAGGCTGAGCTAATAAAACTATACGCGCCCTCCTCTGCTGCCCCTCCCTGCCACCAGTTGTTATGAATATTTAACATACAGGGCATGTGTGTATGTGTATATATATGTGTGTGTGTATGTGTCCAGGGGTGGGGGGTGGGGGGGCACGTATCTGCGCTGATTGTTGCGACTAGGGCCGTCTGAATAATTCAGGGGGGGCCCCTCTAAATGTGGCGCTACGCTTTCCGGGCCTTGTTTTTTTTCCGCCACAGCTCTTAACCAGTCAGCTCGACTCAGGCACAGCGAGGGCGCACGTGTCACAGCCGCTCAGCGCCTGGCTCCCAGAGGTCAGGGTTCAAGCTGACAAGCCCGCCCAACGGTGGCCAATCAGGCATGAAACCATCTTGCTATTCTTCACTTCCTGCTGTCCTTGCGAGTTGGCGCAGGGACGCCGCCACCGCATGGGTTGGGGTGAACGGCGCTAATGTGGCAAGTGGTGCGATGAAAGTTTGATGTACAATGTGTTTTATATTTTGTTCACTCTTGTTTGAGAGGCGTTGGAGCCAGAGTGGAGGATGAAGCAGGGGGTGGGGGTGGTGGGGGTTAAGTGTGTGTGTGTTTTTAACACATTAAGGAGATCCATGAATAATCCCATTAAGTTTGTGCTTCCTATTTGTACTTGACAGCCCCCACTATCTGTGTGCTTTTAATTTAAAAGTGTGTCAACCTGGGTTCTCCTCACATTCCTGCCTGCTGGTTATGCATTAAACCATCCACCCACCCAAACCATTCAATGTACTACTAAACATATAAAGGTAATCAAGTCTTAAAGGAACAGTTCACCCAAATAAGATACTTTATTACTTATCCAGAGTGCCATCTGTCCATCCAGAAAATTCCTGTGATTTGGTGAAGTTTCCAGCCTGCAGTGATCTTCCCTGTTTCCCAGTGTTTCACTGGAAACAATTTCGAGGCAGCAGCCTGTGTCTATCCTTTCCAAATTTGTAGATAGACATATATATACCCTGGGTCTGTGGATTATTAAATGTATTTGTGTCTGTAATTTTGGACAGAGATGCTGCTGTTTTCAAATGTTTAACTGAACGAATACCCATACGTCATTGTATTGGGCTGCAGGGAGAAAGACTGGAAACGTCACCAAATCACACAGAAAATATCTGGACAGATAGCCTGCCCTAGGGGCAACTGGAAAAATATCTTTTTTCGTATTTCCATTAATCTGTTCCTTTCAAAATTGACTTTGCTAATCATGTTGTGTCTGATATGCAAAGCATATGACGTCACAAATTCACAATGTAGTTTTTAGCCCATAGTTCACTGAAATACTGCGCCATTATTCTGTCTGGCCCACCTTGTACTGTATCTGTCTGTGCTCCATTAGCCGATACAGTACATGACTGGTATTTTTGAGCATGGATTAGAGGCGAAGGTGATCTGAAGCCAGTTTTCTCTGTCTTTCAGATCTAGGGAAATGTCCGAGACGCAGTACATGCCAAAATGTCTGTGTTTCGTACATGACTGAAATCCTTCCAACACTGCCGTCGCCGGCTGTACAACTTCGAGAGTTGGGAACAGTTGGATATTAGGCCAACAAAACAAACATGGACACCCTGACCGATAATCTCCTCAGTCCTGCCAAAATCTCCTCCTCAATCTATCAGTACCAGCACAGCCCCTCGCAAAACACTTGGCAGCCTTACTTCTTGATGTGTGCCAGGGCCATGTTGTTGATAAACAGCATGCTGGAGAGGTTGAGGGGCGTGCCGAGGCCCTTCATTTGTGACTCCACCTCCTGAATGCCCGCCACATCGCCGTGGCTACCGAGGGCCTGTACCAGTTTGGTGATGGCAAGTGGCATGGGCACCTGGTCCACCTGGAGCATCGACTTGAGAACTGCAAGGCCGTCTGGGGATGAGAGGAAGAGGTGTGTGAAATGAGTGGCAAGAGAGTAGGGGAAAAGGCGCGTGGGGGTGTATCTGTGTGTGTTTCTTACCTTTCACTTGGCCTCTCTTACTGTGTGTGATGATGAGAAGGTTGGTTGCAGAGTCACTTAGCTGGAAGCCTGGTATACGAGTTGCAGCACTGAGACAGAGAGAAAGAGCAATGGCCGGGAGAAATCATTTTTTTTAACCGGTACAGTGTTTCCTTGTCAACTAATGACTTCACAATTGTGTTTACCACATGCCTCAAATTCAAAAAGGAAGCAAAGAAGACAGTTTCATCCATCTGCTGAAAAGTGCCTTCTTTCTTTTATTCATTTTGACCTCTTGATTATGTTTAACCACACACTGTGACTGGGGTGATGACAGCAGCATGTAGCATTATGCAAAGGGTTGTACACCATGTTGCTAAAGTTAAACTCCACTCCCTTTTCAGTGGTCTAGAAGCAGCAAGCACTAACAATCATAGGAGATTAAATGCATGATATGATTTCTGCAACAGGTACCTCTGTGTCATGCCATCACAGACCAGAAGGAAGTGGAACAGTACACTTGCTACTGTAGCTACTTCCATTGTCACTTCTTGAAAAATAAGCAACCAAGGCACTCCAAGTGAATGAGGTTGGATGTGTTTTTTTCCCTACGCCAATAACAGTGCATGAGGCTTATTTGCTTGAGTCACATATTGTATTTGAAAAACGTATGACCATAGCAACATTTTGTATGTATGTGAGAATGTAATTGTATGTATTTAACTTGGTATGTTATCCTGCAGATCTTTAACAAAATGTCTTCTGGGGGTGATTTGATGATGTCTGGTGTCCAAAAGGACACTAAAACCCAACTAATTATTAGTCAAACGGCAAAACCGTCTTCTATATCTTCTACATCACTGGTTCCAATGGCAGTCTTAAAACTCTGTGGTATTTACCTTTCCTATTGATATGAATATTGAATGCTACGTTCATATTTGCGGTCTGCTATGGGTGGCAACTATGTCTGATAGTGCACTAAAATGAGGATGTTCATTCATTCTGGCTGGAGTTTCACCTCTTCCCTCAGCCTTAACCTTCTTTTCATGTTCAGATCTCTGTAGTATCCACGTCTTATGATTCTGTTGAGCTAAGCTGTCATGCACTTGTCCATTACACTAAGTTAAATTTAGAAAAGCAACAGAATCATGGTCCACAGAGAGAGGATAAACAGATGAATAGAGCAGTAGAGGCAGAAAGAGAGACAAGACAATGGGAACAAATCTGATTGACAGCGAGCCTGAGCCTCTTGTAAAACGCCTGCTGTGACCCTGAAAATAATATAGACATGAAACAGTTGATTGGTGTCATGGTGTCTGTGTGTGTGTGTGCAGTATTATTTTGTAGGGTGAGGCCAGGACAGAGTGAACACTGCACTATTGAGGCCTCAGGATGCCCCACCCTCTCCTTCCATCCATCCATCTTATTTGCTGTCCTTTCCAACCCTCCTCCTTTTCATTTCTTTGCCACTAAAACCTCAATAAAGCTCGCCTTGCTTTTTTTTTTTTTTTTTTTTTTTATTATAGCCCTGCGACCAGATTAATCCGCCCGCTCAATTGAGCATCAGGCTGCCAATCCTTATCGCCACGGCGACACCAGGCCAAGTAGCAGCCGGCAGCCACGGTGACAGGGTCGCCGTGGAGATTGTGGCGGTAACAGGGTCGCCAACGGATTGCCGTGGAGACCAGGCGGGTGGGGGGTCGGAGGGGGAGCAGAATTATTCTTATCGGTTGGGAGAAAATCTCTTGAGGCTGTCTCTCGCTCACCTTTTCAACCTTTCCTACCTCAACCACCCAACTCACTCACACAAAATCACTCCCTCTCTCTTTCGGGTCTAGTGCTTTAGCCAATGAGTGCAACATCTTCCACCTAAACCCTCTCCTCCTTCTCTCTCTCTTCATCACTCACTCACAATCCCTTAATCTCACCATTAGCGCCCCGCTGCTCAATTCTGTGCAGATTACCCTAAAACACACACATGCTTACAAAATGAATGCCTATAGCATCTTCACTAAGCTCATCTTTGATTAAATATACCCCTCCTTCCGTTACTCATTCGTTCTTTCTCATTTATTTCTCTGACTCCTTCCCATTTCCGTGTTTACCCTGTTCTTCTTGCCATTCTACTTCTCATTTAGACTGTAGATAAACCGAGCTTTTATCCATATAGGGAGGCCATAAACCAATTCAAGCAGAGTCTGCAGATGGGTTATCACTTGTACTGCCTGGCACTCACTGAGATGTGGATATAAAAATGATCTGATTATTTCACAAGAGTAGTGTTACAGTGTATAGTGTAGTGTTTTTAATCTTTTCCCTTTCACACAAATCACTTCTGGTGTTTTGTATCATATTTTAATCACTGTACTTTATTTTCAATTCCTCGCACCTACCTATGGCTTAGGTGATATATGAAAGAGCGATAAGGAGAAGGGGTCAAAGAGGAGATAAAAGAGGAACAAAAAAAGGGAAGATTACTTAAAAAAACAACAAAAAGCGCAGAGATCAGCGCTGTACTAAGCTCAGATCTCTAATGCCTCCGTCTGTCCATCCATTTGTCTCCAAGCTCAGGCCCTGATATGGCCCCCATAACACAGCAACACATGATACATTACTAATCGGCAGAAGACTGACGTGTTTCTGAGAAGCGGTCGACCGCTTCTCAGAAAATCAAAATGAATATGTGGCCATGAGTGTGTGTGTGTGTGTGTGTATCTCAGGGCTTAGTAAGAACCATTGTTTAAAACTGGGGTATAACAGGGCTGAGCGTGTCAATACACAATCATCACATAATCCCTGCCTATACTAAGGAGGTGCAGTCTAAGCCCGACATGACCAGTCATCAGAGTTTGTCATAATGTTCATGAGCAAGACGCTGCTGGAAAAAAAGAGCCAATCGATTAAGGTTGAGAAAAGTTCAAAATCCAATACAAAAGCTGCTCTTATTTATAATTATCTGAAATGAAGGGAAAAAAATATTTAAAAAAAAAATGAGATAGGTCCTTTGTACTGTTTAAGCTTTTGGGGTAATTTTGGGTACTTAGAGGAACACGTTTGAGCACTTTTGAGTATTTTTGGGACGCATTTGGGTGATTAGTACAACCTGTAAAAAAAAAATATATATATATCTGAATCGTTAGCTAAAGATAAAAACCTCTCAGTCACTCACATGTCTCTGACTACCATGGCATCTTCCAGGGCTCCCTCAGCCAGCAGCGCACGGATGACATGGTCATAAGGGGAGGGGCCTAATGCCACACCCTTTTTATCAGCGTCCTTCAGCAGTCCATAGGCTTCTGCAGAGAGCATCACAAAGAGTAAATCAATGAACAGAAGAATCTGACATGAACTTAATTATTTATATTATATTATTACCTAGTATTGAAATTAGAGCCACCTAAGTGACTCCAGATGCTTAAAAATATTTCAGTATGTTTCAGATGTTTGAGAGGAGAATGACTTCATTCAGCTTTCATCAAAAATATTCGAAGTTTCAAATGTGTGTGGTCCTAGATAAGTGTGATCTGAAACAGCAACACCAGGACCCCCTGCAGCTTACCTTTGGCTTTTCCCCTCTTGCAGAGTGCCAGCAGGCGCACCTGGTAGTCCGACCCACCCTCAGCTGTGGCGGGGGCGCTGGCTGACTTGGGCGGCCTGGCCTGCTGTGTGGCGGCAGCTTGTTCATACCAGGCCTGTGAAGCATGCACAGAGGAGGCACGCAGATAAAGCCCAGTGTGATGTTTCCCACAAAAGACAGCCACTTCCACCATTCAGCACTACACAAGTCTGGATAAATGTTCAGATGTGTGTGTGTTTGGGGGGGGGGCTGTGTGGTGCAATAATACTGGGCAAGCAGGGCAGGGTGTCCCAATGCTCGGTCACCCGTTCATCTTCGAGGGGAGGGGGTTAAGCTGTGCTGGCTAGGGGCAAATTAGGACTGGCACCCCAGGGGCAGAAGAAGTGTGTGTGTGTGTGTGTGTGTGTGTGTGTGTGCTGGAGAGGGGGTGACAATGTGACAGCCCCAGGGGTCACCAAGTTCATCGCTTCAGGCAACAGCAATCACTTCCTGTCTCATCATGCTGTGGACCATTGGTGCACAGACACACACACACAACACACACACACACACACACTTTAAAGTACAATCCAAAGCAGTGGGAAAAAATGCAGTAAGAAGGAATGGAGAACCCAAACAGTGAGAGAATGTTCAAGTTTTAAGTAAAAAACAATCCAACCTTATTATATTGACATTTTTTTCTATTAATTCTATGATTTTATCCAGACAGAGAGGTGAGGGCATTAGGTGGGACTTGAATTCACAATGTCACAAGCATGCAATATGAGCTGAAATAAGACACATCAACAGAGAGACCCTTCCCCCCTCATGTCTTTCCTGCACTGGGATTAGATAAAGGGCTGATAAAGTGCAGCTCAAATTTCCCACTGTGTTAAAATGGCATCTCAAGACGTGCGCCATGTCATCAATGTAAACATAACTTGAATGATGTTCCTTTTTCATACATGATGTCTTATGAAAACGTGGAGTATATTGTGTTATTTTTGTCTGGCAACTTAAAACCAATGTTGTCTATATTATAGAATAACACGTTATAGAGCCAACTGGCACTTGATAGCAATGGGAAAAAAAAATCAGACATCTAACAGCATCCAGTGCCCTCGACTCTCTTCCCCCTGCTGATATAACTCAGCATCCAGCAGCAGCCATATGGTGGCATTTAGCTGCTGGCTAAATTAGTCTGGCATTACAGACAGATAAAGGCGTAATTCCTTTCAGGAGCAAGCCTGTCTGATTGACCACACTTCAGATCAGAGCTTCAATCCTGTTTCCTCTACATGTAATGAACAGAGGCTTAAAGGCGGGTGGGGTTTGAGCAAGGGAGGGGGTGGGGGTTTGCATGGAGAGAGAAGCTCAGAGGGTTTTTTGGCGTTTGATCCTGTGATCAAAGGTTGAGGTCAGTCTGACGTGTGGTTGATCAATCCAGAAGACACATTTTCTTCAAAAACAAAAACTGTTTTGCTTTCACACAAATTGGTCTGTCTTTCTAGCTCATCAGTATGAAAATAACCAACCAACAGACAGCTGCATCTTTCACTGTGAACTGCAATTTTGAGGCATGTTTTAATTGATGTATTGGAAAATGGGCAGTAGTGTTTTTTTTTAAGCTTGACTTATCAGCTTTCTGGTCACAAGCTCATTTCTATAACATCCAGGCTACCACCGTCACCATTTCACTGTGCTGGGGATTTTAATGTTGGCCTCGCTATGGACCAGAAACTCTGAGGATGGAAATTTAAACACAGGCACTTTTGTAATTAAAGCTGGGTGATATCGACAAAATCAAATATCACAATGTCTTTGACCTAATATCTTGATATTGTTATTGGGATGATGATTGGTGCTTCCATAATTCATTTACACATGATCAAGTACGTAGCGGAAAATAATAACAACAGTTGCAGTAGTGTATTAAGTTCAGAAAACTGCGTCCTTTACTATAATGCAGGGAAAAGCATTATAAACCAGGACAAGACAGCACTTACAGCAACTGTCATGATATTATGATATCCAAACTCCTAGATGATCTAGTTTCATATCACAATATTGATATAATATTGATATATCATCCCCGTGAATGTGTCTACATATACGATCAGTGCTGGGATTGTGTCCATTGTGTTTAACTGTTATTACTTCCTTTGAAATTGTTCATATTCCTATCTTTTTATAATCCTTGTTCATAGTGTCTATATTGCTTACTGCTATTTATCATGTGTATACTGTAGATTCTGCTATTTATCATGTGTATACTGTATATTCTGCTATTTATCATGTGTATACTGTATATTTCTTCCAAATTTGCACATTGACCTACCTCTATGCACATTTTATACACCCATGCACACGGTTTTTTCTGTTTTTTTTTTGTTGCACATTGCTTTTTGCACACTGGGTTGTACTTAGGTTATTCTGTTGTACTCAGATCTTATTCTGCTATACTTAGATCTTATTCTTTATTTCTATTTTTTTTTTTTACTTAATTTGTAATCTGTGGATACTGCTGAAGAAAATGTGAATTTCCTGCGGGATGAATAAAGTATCTACCTACCTATCTACCTACCTACCATTTAGGACACCGCCATGGCTCTAGCACATAAGCATGAGAATTACCGAGATGTAAATATTACATCCACGTATTTTTACCTCAGGCACCTCGAAGGGCACCTCCTGGCCATTATTCTTCAGGATTTCTGCCAGCATACGCAGTGTCCTCTCCCTGGGAATGATGTTCTCCTCCTGCATCTTAGTCCACACTGCATCTGCCTTCTGCCAGTCGTTGGTGTGCTCTGAAAGCAACAAGACGCAAGAGTGAGAAAAGGAAATATGTGCATCACTGCGGTGTTTTAATTCCACCAATCACTTGATTAAAGTCATGTTGGGGGTCTGGACCGTGAAAAACTTGATAACCCCCTGCGTTAATTCATACTCTATGTAATTTGTTACAGTTTCAAGCAGTCTAGACACCATGTTGCATGTAGGCCACCGCGCAGCCAGCGGCACAGAGTAATTTCTGACTGCGCTCCATGCTGACAGAGGGCAATCAAAGCACAAATCTGGTCAACTGACTGACCCTCAACTACGCTGTAATTTAGGAAACAGACTAACTAGTGGTGTGTGTATGTGTGTGTGTGTGTGTGTGTGTGCAGGAGGGTGAGGGGGTTGTAATGGGTTGACAATCAGCTTTAACACTCCAATCACAACTGTTATCGGCTCTACTCTTCACAACTGCAATCACACCATGTCTTCTGCTTACTTCTGAGTGGCCCCGTTTTCTGGGTCTCTTTCTCTCTCTCTCTTTCTTTCTTTCTCTCTCTCCCTCTCTCTCTCTCTCACACTCACACTTATAAAACACACACCCTGAGGCTAGAGCCCTGTGCATACACACACATGCAGAGGTGGGAGGTTATGGCAGCAGAAGAGATTAGGCTAAGTGGGAGGCCAGGAGGGCTAACTGAGCTGAAACACACACGAATGAGAGTAAGAAAGAAAGAAAGAAAAAAAGAAAGAAAGAAAGAAAGAAAGAAAGAAAGAAAGAAAGAAAGAAAGAAAGAAAGAAGGGGCCTTACTGCAGAGACGGAGGATGTAGCTGTACATCTCATCTCTGTCACACTCAAACAGCTTGGCTGTTATGTCCACCATCTGCTCCAAGGCCTCCATCTACAAAAACACATTTCCAAATTACAGTTGGAATTTCTACACTTTTGCTTTCTTTATTGCTCCATCCAGACTGTGACTAAGTCAGCTACGTGCTATGTGTGTTTGTTACCTGGTTGCTGGCAATGCATTTCTCTGCATACCACTGCAGGCGTCCGGGCCTTGCTCTCAGCCCAGGGGTCTAGAAAACAGACAAAAAGAAAGTTAAAAGCAACCACAGTGGACAGTAAATAATATTAGCATCAACAAAACAGCCTAAAATTGAACAGCGCCTGGGAGTGTAAGTTGTGTGTGTCTCATACTGAAAAAGACAAAATATGCTCTTCCAGGCTGTGTTAATATCAGCATCTTGCAACATCTACACCACAGATCAAACAGCACAAGGCGGATCTCAATCTATGAATGACTATAAAAAGTCAATAAGATACAAGTTAATTATATGCTTGGGTGGCTTTCAGAATATTATGTTCCAACATAAAACCATAATGCATTACTTATAAGGTAACTTGTCTATTGATCCATGCTGACCCATTTAGACTAAAGAGCTCTTTCAGAAATACTACCATCAACTGATGTGCTTCATAATATCAGTCAATACAGACGGTTGGATGGAGGGGATGGATGAGTTAAAATCATAAATAATTCTGCAGTGAAACAGCTATTGTATATAGGTATTAGTGCGCTGGGTTTACATCAGCATTATACAGATAGATGTAGCTTAAGCTTGAACTTTAAACTCATGAGTAAATGTAAGAGCTGTGAGGTTGACATTTTTAAGGAGATGAATGGATTTTTCAGCTTAGACCAAAACTCACTTTTTGTCTCTTCGAGAAATACCTGACATCCCTCCCTGCATTAACTGTTTTCTGTCTTCCTACATCTTTCACCTTAACTCACTCTAATTTGCTCAAAAAAAATCTGCTCAAAAAAATCTGTTCCATTCCACCGTACCTGAGCTTTTATTTCATTTCCTGCTTGTTCTCTTTTACACAAATGTTCTTCAGCTGCAGTGATGCTGTCTGAACACCTTTTATTGTGACACTCATGCAAACAATTGTAAATAAAAGCTGTATGAATGAGTTTCAAATACATTAGCGGTGTGGCCTTAACAGCTGTCAATTGTTCTTTTTATGGAGATTTAAAGTACTTTCAGGACACAAAGAACATGTGTGCGTGTGGGCTGACACAGATTGATCTGGAGGCTCGTGTAGCTAAGACTTAGCCTGAAGAATGGAGGGGTGATGACGGGGGCTGATGATTATTATCATGGAATAACAGCGATCGGGATTTCATCTGTCTCTTGGGATTGCGCTACTTTGATACAATCTGAATAAGACCGGGATTGAGGATCTCTCCCTCCCTCTACTCCCTGGTAATCTGCTTCACAGAAAGAGAGGGAGAGTGAGAGATCCGCCAGCAAGTTAATCTGAACTGGGATCAACAGTGCTCAATCCCCGCTGGCCTCTTTGATGGGAGTCTATCATACCACGACAGGAAGGGTGAGGCAGGAGAAGAGGGGCTCAAACCTCTCGCTGCAGATCCCTTCCTGCCGTCATCCTCTCCTCTTTCAATCCCCGTCTCCCACTTTCAACCACTTCCTCCAAATCTCCTCTCCTTCTCTCTCTCACCCTACTTCTCCCCTGCCTCGCCATCCCTCCATCCGTCCCAGGCAAAGGCATTATGTTCTTACCCGGCCAGCCAAAGAGACAAATTAAAATGCGTTGCACTCTCTCTCAGTCTGTCTAATCTGCTTAGAGACTAAGGCCCAGTGCAAGTGCTCCATCTTTTCCCTCTGATTTCCCTTACTTGGTAAAATCTCCAGGGCTCAGAGCAGCCCTTGCACGTCTAGTCTCAAACACACACAAGCACTAACACACACAAGCACACACACACACACACACACACACACACACACACACACACACACACACATCTAGGGGCTTCTAAACCTGTCGAGACAAATCTTCCTAATCTGGGCAGAAACAAAATCCACTGGAATACGGAGAACACACTTATTTTACACACACACACACACACACACACACACACACACACACACACACACACACACAGACACAGGTGGATCAAGCAAATACAAAGAAAGTAGTAACAAAGAAAAGCCAGCAAAGACAATCACTTTCAGAGCAAGGTAATATGGAGAAAGGACAAGTAGATCAGATTATAAAGACAATCCACACACACAGGTGAGTGTGTGTGTGTGTGTGTGTGTGTGTGTGAAGTCTTCATACACTAAAGCATCCTTACACCTTTCTCTTTCATTCTTGCATGAGCACACACACAAAACAGAAAAAAGACAGTAGTACAACACCGTGGGGTAAACCTTAACCTCTTCTCACCTACACTTAACAAACCCTCTCCATCTCAATTCCTCATGTTCTAATTCCACTAATCACCTGGCCACTTAGTGCACACATACCTCAACACACACACACACACACACACACACACAGCCAAACACCCTCTCGCAACCCCTCTCCCTAACACAAAAACACCTAATGGCACACCACTCTTTAGCAATACTACCTAACCTTGACCATCGCACACACACGCACGCCGCACTAATAGCCCCGGCCACCTGACAATCCTCTACCTAACCATGACCATTTAGTGCAAAATTGGCCACCTTTCTCTATCATTACATTTAATTAGCTGTGATTAATCAGCTGCCAATTATACCAAACACAGCCTAAAGAGAGACACCACTCTGCACTGCCACTTGACGCTCTCACAGGGAAAAAAGTATTTGTGTGTGCGGATGCAGGTGATAGATACGCCTATCAAACTTAGCTATATCACCCCAATGCTATATCCATCATAGAATAAGTGACAGAGGGCAGAGGTGAACTTGCTCTTCAGCAACGTCAGTTTAAACATCTACACGGGTTAAGTGGGCAGGGGCATCTGAAACCTGACATCAAAAAGGTATTTTACAACATTTCTTACTATTTTTAGTGAAAATACTCATGAAAATAGATGGTGACACACTAATAGTGACCACTCTGGAGACCTTCAGTCGCTACACTCAGTTGTTCATGTACTGAAAACATAGCAGGAAATAATCATTCTATCATCTGTGGGCAATGTTAACCCATGTAAGATTATTTGCTGGCTTCATGAGACTTTTGCTTTTTCTCATCATAAAAATGTGACAAACCAAACAGGAAAAACACATCCTGAATGTTATTAGCTTTGGTTCAGGGTATTAGCTGCAGTAGCTAAGCTATTAACCTAGTCCGTACTAACACCCCTTAAGGAATGATATAAAAAGCCTTTTTTGCATTGTGCGTACTTTACTGACTAGCTTTAATACACTTACGCTACCCGAAGTAAAAGTCAAAGTTCGAGCCATATAAGACACTCAACAACGGTCTCTATTCTCAAAGTTTTGTTTCGAAAGCTTGTTTTAACAAAAATTGTACCGTTACCACTTACAGAGTTGCTGATTTCTGCATGTACTAATAGAGTTTGAAGGGAATGTGTGATGTGTGGAAGTGGCAATGGTACAATTAGCGTTAAAATGTGCTTTATAAACAAAACTTTTGCAAAGACAATGTGTGCAAAGTAGGCCGAGAAGTTAGCCACGACAGCTGATAGGCTGGACCAGAGCTACAACGATAAGCAGTGACAACAGATGCTCGTAAACTTCTCAAGAGGTGTGTGCTGAAAACTGGATGGTCAACCCAAGTGGAGAATCATTACATTCTCTACAGGCTTAGCTTTGGTGCTCCGTGGCCATGGCAACCCAACTAGACCACACCTTTGACTAGCACCCAAACAGACTCGGTGCTCAGTGATGCTTTGGAGCTTTTTGTCCACCTGGCCTACATCTTCCACTGACATCAAGAACACTGTGTGCACCTGCAGTCCACCGACAGGGCTATCCAATGGTGCAATCTCACACACCATGGGCACATGGTTGCCTCTCTGTTATAAGTAGGATAACAGCGACACAATCTAACATGAGCAGGATGAAAGCCACAATAACAACATGCCAATATTTAAGAGGGATTGGCAATCTTCAATAGAGATAAATCCTTGTTTTAGCGCGTACCAGGATGCAAGGGGAGGGGGTTAGAGAGGGAGTTAAGGCGTATTTTTACTTGTTCTCATCCTGATCAGACAATCAAATGGCCTTGTTTCCCCTGCTCTGATGACAGGCTCATCCCTCCATCCGTTTATTCATCAATCTTGCCATCAATCTATCCAGACCTTTCCCCTTCATCCATCTGAATATCACTTATCTGTCCTCCTTGCCCTTCGCTTGCTCTCTCTCACACACACACACACACACACACACACACACACACTAATCCTCAGGACTTAACAGTAGGAATAAAGATGATACAGATAAAAAAAAAAAAAATCAGGCCAGATAGGGCTACAAAAACAAAAGTTTGTCATGAGGCAAGAGGTGCAGATGGGTCGAATAGCCAGTAGTGCCAGTAGCCAGCTGTCATCTCTCTTTTGTGTCGGACTAAGGGAGCAGTATCAAAACCAACAAAAAAAATATCCAGTCAAACAGCAAAGCACAGAGTTCCGTGTTGAGAGCTACAAGCCCTTCATTGTCAGTCTAAACTCGAGAGAGACCGGTGCTTTCCACTTTCAGTCATGTTGCAGTGAGCTCCATAAAGAGGGAAAAGTATATGAAAGCACTTGCGCGTTATTCAGTTCTAACCTTGGGGACTGATAACAAAAACAAATCCTTTGAGCGTAACTGACTGAAAAATGACTGGCAAGTTTCTGAAGGGAATTCAGAGGCATTTTGACATGAGGATGGTCCCGCATGTCAAAGGGAGCTTTCTGTCCAAGTAAAGCGAGGTTGATGGATACCTTTGCAGAAAGCCACAGCATGCCTTCAATGAGCACTATTTGTTGTTGTGTGTTAAATATGGCAGCAGATGTAGTGGACCTATAATGGTATGATTTGGAGCTCTAAATGTTTTCAAACACATACACACTGCTAAGCCTTTTAAAGACTTGACCCGAGGATGAAGTGAAACGCCTTCCTCCACCTTTATAGAAGGTTCTAAAGTGTGAAGTAGATTTCCATCTTCCTCATCCCTCATCAGCCTTGTTGTGTGCGAGTGTATGTGTGTGTGTGTTTACCTCGATAATCTTGCGGGCCTCACGGTAGCGACCAGTCTGCATGAAGGCGAAGAAGAGGTCGTAGAGCATGGTCATCTCTCCTCGCTCCTGACTCACAAAGTCCATGGCTGAAGACAAAGATAGTGACACACGGAGACAGAGAGAATCAGAGCACGAGAGAGGTCATAGGAATAAAATGAATAACAATGCATGCAAGGTGAACAAACACACCAGGCACTCCGTCTTTTTGCTGTGATTCCATAATTTGGCACAATGGTGCAAGCACAAAGCAGCTCCAGCAGGTCTAGTCTCAAATACAAACTCACATACACACACACGGCCCAAATGAATGCCTAAGCCCTCCGGTGGTAAACTTGCTAAAGAGCTCTGCTCAGCAGTTCAGCTCCAAATACTATCTCAATCCAACAGCTTCAGGACAGGTGGGGAGCTGGCAGCCCCACGCACACACACACACACACACACACACACACACACACACACACACACACACACACACACACACACACACACACACACTTCACTCATACTCAAACTCGATGCAAATGAACTTGCACACGTCTTGGAACAGAGACTAATCTCTCTGTATTTTATTTGCTCGTATCTGGATTCAAAAGAAAGATCAATGAAGTGTATTTGACAGTTTCTGTTTCACCTACAATTCACGGTGGTTGGGACACTGTGGCTTTGCAACTTATCACTAACACATCACGTCACGGTTAGGGTTGACATGATGTTATCAATCTTGATGCCTTAACGATTACTTCTTACAGTTTTAATGCCTAAATGATTCTCTTTTTCAATTCCCAAAATGGGGTAAATACTTCAGAGAGTGATGTGAAGAGCAGTACAAATGCATGGCCAACTCCAGGTCACCACACCTGTGATTATGCACCTTCACACTTATGTCACATGTTTCTATGATTATCAAGTGCTCAAGTTCACGCTTTCATCCAGTAAGCAACAACTGGGACACGCACACACTTTTACATTGTTACACAAAAACTCTAAAAGTAATGGCACCGTGGGGCGCCCTGCTGGCTCACTGGATAAGAGCGTGTTCCACTTGTTAAGGCTGAGACTGATTGCAGCGTCCTGGGCTCAAATCCAACTTCAGGCCATTTGCTGCATATCATCTCCTCTCTCTCCCTGCCTTTCCTGTCTCTCAGCTGTGACTATTAAATAAAGCAGAAATAGCTAAAAAATAATCTTTAAAAAAAAAAATGGTACCGTTATAGAGAAACATTACAGCTATTACTTGTACCCTTCTGCTGTTGAGCGCCTGTCCCCTGTAAAGACTCAGGAGATCTGAATTTTTGACCCCAGGTGTAAGAGAATTAAATATTTGCTTAGACATCCCTGTTGGGAGGACAGTCACAATCTGAAGAGGGCAGCTTTAAGATAGACTGAGGTGTTATATGCTCAAATGAATTAACTAAAACTAGAATTCTTGCTGCTGTTTTCCAGCTTGCAGTTGAAAGCCTCTCGATGAGACATCTGAACATTCCCAGCACAACCACATCACATCAAATGTAAACGCCAAGAGGAAGAATAATGACAAAATCCCAAATTTAGGAATTGCTTATAGAAATCATTAGTCTTTCAATGTTGTAAGGGCTTCTTCCGATTCCAGTTCCATTAATGGCCATCTCTAGTAACAGCGTACACCTAATGAGGACAAGTTTATACTGGATAAGCTGACATACACAACTTGCATCCAGTGCATTAAATGATACCAAAAGTGTGTGAGACATGAATCTGAGGGAGACAGAAAGAGGGAGTCTGGAATATCAAAAGCTCCTGTAGCGTTTTTCTGAACAACATCCAGATTAAAAGCATGTGTGAGTTCCTCTTGCCTTGAAACAGGTCAATCCCCACCGTGGATACAAAAATCCTCAGAAAAACCTGCCACCTTATTTTGCTGCTGATGCAAAGTCATGGTCAAAGTTGTGAGTCTAGATAAGACAACACGCTTCATGGTTCCAGTGTAATGTGGGCCAGTGGAAACAGCTGCAGTCTTTGAAAATGAGCAAGTCTGATGTTTGCCGTTCAGTATTTCACATGAGGCTTCGTGGCAGCTTGATTTTCCTACATTTGGGCACTGCAACAATATGGGTCCAAATGGAACAACCCATGGTGCGGCCTGTCAAGGCACACAGCATGAACTCCCAAAACCATCAAGGTGAGTATGAGTTATGTCACATGCCACCCCATGGTCAGCACTGGTTTAGATGCTAGTCTTTGTCAAGCAATCAGGGCGAATGTCATTTTGCTTTTTGAGGGTGCAGCGACAGACTCGGAGGGGCTGTCACCTTTCAGGGGGTCAGAGAAGAGGGTGGGAGGGCAGGGTGGATGAGAGAACATGTGGAAGCAGAGGAGAGGGGGAGGAGGTGGAGAGGTGCTCGACAGCAAGGATCCAACCACTCCAGAGCCACTCGCCCCCGTGGCACATTGAACTTGACCTTTTTCACCACGGCGCTGTCGACATTATCAGGAAACTGTTGAAAATGCGATCAGCTGACATGCTTCAGAGCAGCCCTGCCCTGACCTTTTCTCACTCTCTGGCCCTCTTATACGCTCTTGGAATAGTACACGCTTGATACGCACACGCTTAACACAAACACTGCACAGGCACTTCATTTTCTCTTTACCACACACACACACACACAGATGACAGAGTGCTAGTGTCAACCAGAACAACTTCCACACAGACTGAGCTGGACGAGGGCTAATGTTAGAATACAGCTGCAAATAGCAATAATAGGGGACGCTGCTACTCTGGATCTTGACAAGAGGAAGTTTGGACAAAAAACTTTTGTGGGTTGTGCTGTTTGTTCATTTTTAGACATGGCAGGTTTATAATAATAGTAGCTTTAAGCCTCTAGCTATGTGGAGATTATTGGCACAAAGTGAAATAATGCATGAACCTTATTTGTGATCGTCATGATATAGTTTGTCAAATTCTATTGGCTTTAATCGTTGGCTTTGTGTCACAAATTTTCAGCACAACCTGAGGTTGTGATCTGTGTCCTCAGTGTGGATGTACTGATATGGTTGTTTGATGCCGATACCCATAACCAGCATTCAGGATCTGCAGAACAGGTGTAGCTTTTTTAGACAGAACAGTTGTTTTTTGATCAAAAGATCATATAACCTTTAATTGGACAAATACTGGCAGTAAAAATAACGCTGGCCCAATACCGAAATTATTTTATGAAGCTGATTTCAGACAATATCTATCTCAGCACTTTAGCGTAAATTTTATTTTAACAATTTGTATTTTTTTTTGGACATTTTTTTATAAGTCTGTTTTTATTCTATGTCTGTTTTAGATAGTGTTTTTTATTATTGTTGTTACCTGAGTGTGAGAAATGAATGAATGCACTGCTGCTGTAACAACTGCAATTTCCTGTGAAGGATCAACAAAGTATCTATCTATCTATCTATCTATCTATAGCTGGTCATAGGTTACTGGTTTAAAAAATGGCTGGAAAATAAATACCTGTTCCTTGGCTGTAACGTTTTATGTACTACACTGGTTCAAAACCTCTCTGATTATCGTTTTGCAAAGAAATGAGCACACAGAGTTGTCCCACTGGGAAAAAAAAAAAAACCATCAGCCAATGGGTACAAAACAAGGGGGGTGTGGACAGGAAGGCTGGTGAAACCGAAAGCAGCAAGACGGCTGGAAAACATGGATGTAATGATGTGTAACCTTTCTGCAGCATTTCTGTGTCTCCGTTTTCCACCAGGCCAACAAGGATGTCGTGGATACGAGGCAGCTGGTTGTAGCACTTCTGGCACTCGATGGCTGCCTCAAGAGCTCCGGGCAGGTCTTTGCTGCGCGCACACACACACACACACACAAACACACACACACACACACACACACAGAGGGAGAATGGGAGAGAGAGCAGCGAGTTAGGTGTCAAGCTGTCTGATCAGACCTGTATGGGATTGTGTCGGTAGAGAATAGGGAACGTGTCACGGGGCGTTCACCCTGTGACCTCCTATTGAGGCACTCTGACCCGCCACAACAATACAGGCCTTTGAATTCGTGACAGCACAACTGTGGCAAACGAAGCCTTTGGCCCCGGTGCATCGTTCTCACACAATCCGGTACACGCACACACATGCACCTGTCTGCCAAGGGCTAATGTCTCTTTGGACAGGCTTTTAGAAGTGAAGCTAGGAAATAGACAGAGGGACTCATCTGATCTTTACCCTCCTTCTTTACCTCCGTCTTCTCTCCGCTTTTGTCCTCTCCAACCACTCCCCCAACTCCTTTATTCTCTTTTATCCTTCTCTCATTTCCTTTTCAGCCTCTCTCCGCGTCTCTCATCTCCTCACTTTCTCCCTCCCCTTCCCTCTCCTCTCCTCTTTTTCAAGCTTCCTCCCTCCTCTCTTTTGCTCTTTTAACCCCTCTCCTCTCTTCCTCTCTCCTCTTCCTGGTGATTCCATGCTGTCAGGCCTCACTCCCCTCCGATGACCTCGCCCCCCAGCTGAGCAATTTAGCAAAAATATGGCAACAAAATTAGAGCGCCCCCCCCACCCCACCCTCCCGCCTCACCCCGCCGTCTCATTCCCATGTCATCCTTTTCTTGCTCGATCTAGCCTCCCCTCTGTCCCACCCTCTGGCCGCCCCTCCTGATCGCACGAACAAACAAAAGAGCGGCTGGGGAGGACGCCTGATGGAGTGATAAAGAGAAGGCGAGAGAGGAATACAGAGAGGAAGAGGGTGAAAGGAAGCGAGGAAACAGAGAGAGAGAGAGAGAGAGAGAAGGGGGGAGCGGGAATAGACCACTCCAATCCCCTCTATTGTGACAGCGCTGCCATCAATCTGCTGATTGGGTAATTACCATGTCAATCATACAGAGGTCAAAGCAGATAGGGCACCCGCCGGGGGACTAAGGGGGCAGCGTGAGCGAGTGAGAAAGAGCCAGAGCCTTACAGAAAGGGAAAGGGATGGATAGAGGGAGAGATAAAGAGAAAGTGCCAACAGGTATAATTTCTGAAGTGTTTTCTCCTCTCATCAATTAGTCAACCGGACAAGAGAAATATGCCCAAAAAGAGCAACAAGCCGGAAAAAATATGAGCGCGTATGACCTTGGCTTGTGTTTTGGTGTGGCAGGAACGGAGGAGAGGGATAGAGGGAGGAGGAATGGAGTGATTAGGGGTGGAAGGTAAAGAGGTCTGCTAATTGAAATGAAGAGGGACAACATTATTCAGCAGCGCCAGTCAAGAGGCTGTTCAGCGGCACAACAGTCTGATTGAACAACAGAGAGAAAAAGAGTCGGGCGGAACGAGAGTGAGGACAAAATGAGACGATGGGGGGGGGGGCAGCTATGCAACTGTAAATTCCAAAAGTTTGATGTGGATGAGAAAAAAAAAAATGTAGAAAGCAGTTTATAATTCTTGTAATGTGCAATTAGCTGTTGGGGTGCATGTAACTGGCTAGACTGGAGATATTCCCATGCACTGTGCGCAAAGCCAGTGGATGAGATTCAACACTCCTTTCCTCCATCCATTTCAGCCCACCTCATTCATTCACCCATCAGCCTCCTCCACACCTCCTTATGATCCCTCCTTCCTAATGAGACATCTATGAAAAAAAAAATTTAAAAACCCTTCCCATCACTCTTGGCAAAAAAAAAAAAAAGGGCCTGGCGTTGCAATTACACCCCCTCGTCTCTCCTCCCCTCTCCCCCCTCTTTTGCCCGCCGAACCCAGCCCAAAAAAAAAGAGCTAAGGATGTCGAAAGATGGATAATTTCCCCTAGGTACAATTTAACTGTCACTTTGCATTGCCATTTACAGCAGCGCACACCCCTGTTAATGTCCCCAACTTTGCATGTCAGCCACTTTCCAGCCAATTAAGCCCTGAAAAAATAACGAGTGCTTGGCGCTGTGGAAACCTGAAGGATTAGACAAGGAAGCTCATTTTGTCTCATTCACTCCCCCCCTTCTTTTTCTCTCCCTCCGTCCCCCTCCTTTGTTCGGAGCAGATCGGCAGGCCTGTTATCAACCCACTGTCCTAGATGGAGGGGAAAGCGCACTGTGGACGTCTCTGCACGCAAATGAGAGTGTGATCATGACACCAACTAGCCTGCTGTTTCAAGTGCTCAAGACCGGCACTTACAAATGCTCACGCTCATTCCCGTTCAGGTGAATGCGTGCATGATGACTGTGTGTGTGTGCCGAGGTCTGACCTAAACAACCATTTTGCTTGGCAGAGCTGTAAATCAGCTTGTGTCTTTCAGCATGTCTGTCCCCTCCTCAGTCTCTCTTTTTTCTTCTGTCTGCCTTCTCATCAACTCGCTCGCTTCACCTCTGGCTGCCTCGCCTTGTCTTAGCGTACTCCATTTTCTCTTTTTGCCTCTCTTTTGGTTGTCAAATGCTTCTCCTATCTCCACTAATCAGACGGAAAATACTTTTCTATTCAACTCCTCTCATTCTGGACCCCACTTAAACTCACTGTACACACAGTAAAAGATGATAAAAAGGAGTGGGAGTGAAGCAAGCATCTTCCATCTGAGACACTCAACTACTGTCTGATTTTCTCTCCTCCAACTCCTCCTCATATTCTGTCTATCTCCTCCGTTTCTCTATCCATCTCATCTTAAATCTCCTGCTAGCTCCCTATTTTGTTGTCCTCATTACCATCTGCTGTCGCTAATCACCCCTAGAGGATTGAGGTAAGACAAGCTAGCTGCCAGCTAGCATGGCGGACTAGCGCACACACTGCTGTGTGGATGGGCACGGAGGCTAACAGGGCGGTGCATATGACGGGCTGTCAAGGGCTAATCTGCCGGAGAAGTGTTCATTAAGTCATTAGCGCTGACGTGGCGATGAGACGGGCGCAGGCGGGAGTGATGCGTGCTTTTGTCCTCTTTTATCGCTTCCCTCCATCCCTCCTCCTCCCTGCCGTCTGGATGTCCGCTGACTGACGGAATGAAGAGGTGGAGAGAGTGAAAGTGGATAAAAGATAACGGCAAACAGAGGCGAGAGAGGAGGTAGATGTTACAAGAGTCCAGGAGTCCAGCGTTGTGGTGCTAAAAGTTGGCCTGAGGCTCGGCTGAGCCACAGCTGGACGTGCACATCAAACTCCAGTTACCATTTCACATTTTGTGTTGGTCTTCATCGGTGCCAAACATGAAAAACCATTCCCAGAAGCGTTTTCGCACTGAGGGTTTCATGATGGAACCAAGAGTATTGTAGCCAAATGTTTGTCTGGGCATATGGTGTTGACTGTAATGCTGCTGGCTACTTTTTTGACAGTGGGCTTCTCACAGAAAAGTTTATCAACTCTTTTGGAGTAATCTTAACATTTTAAATGGTTATTCAGTGCCTGAATCTAAGAAATCAGTGCCTATGCACTTTTCAGCTCAATCAACACAGACAGGACAGGAAGAAAACACAAACATGTTGGTGTTTGTTTCTGAATATTGATTAAAGCATTAGTTTTCAAAGTGGAGTTCTCAAGAAGGACCCACAGGGGTCTTCAGCAAAATAAAGAATCACTTACATTCACTATAATTTGGATGACTAATAACTGTTATAACTGAGTGATTATTTCAGCAGTAAGTCACCACTTTACACCTATTTGTCACTGCTTCCTTTGCTTTTACTGGCTTTCCTATCTAGACCAAACTTGGGGGCTGATAAACAATACATCTGTAATGCAATTTCAAACATTTGACTGATGATGGCAGAATACCAGAAGCTTCTTAACTTGTTTTCATGAGTGTGTGTGCACTAAGTGTCATTTGGAAGGTGGACACTTGGCACATGAACACTAGATTCGTAAGCAGGGGTGCGGTGAGCTGATGTGCCTGTGTGTGTGTGTGTGTGTGTGTGTGTGTGTGTGTGTGCGCGCGCTTTGGCTGCTGCTGATGACCCAGGAGTAAATTAGCCTGCTAATCTCACTGAGGCAGTGATTAACAAGTGAACCTGCAAACTGTGTTTGTGCCAGAGACCTGACTTACAGCAAAACAAGCAGCAGCAGGGGAGCACCGGTGAGTGTGTGTGTGTGTGTGTGGGTGTGTGTGTATGTAGACAAACTTCGCGTGCACAGGTGCGGGCTTAGCCTAGCATGTACAGTAGAGGTAAGCATAGTGTGTGTGTGTAAGCATGTTTGTGTGTGTGACTGTGTATGCGTGTGGCAGAGGGCCTCTAACAGCGCACAGCATGGCTGTGGTAAATCCAGCAATTAGTGCTCTGTACATAATTAACATGCTAATGAGTTGATCTACTTAAAAGCTGTTCTGACAAATAGAGCACACACACACCCACACACACCCACACCCACAGACACACTGAATAGAGTTGTAGGGGAGGGGAAATACCAGTGACCTCAGGGCCAGTGTTTGGTGAAGTTAATTTGCATATTGGCATTATAGGGAAGAAGCATCGATGGCCATTTCTAAACAGATGAGCACAAACGCACACACAAGCACCCCTACACCTTGGACTGAGGGAATATGCAAGTGGGTGATTTTGGAGATCGGAGGTGGGGGCATGGGAGGAGTTGCAGCTGGCGAATCCTCAAACAAACAAACAAAGCCTGGCTCTAACACCACACACACACACACACACACACACACACACACACACAAAGGGGGCAATTTCCACATCCTCTCTCTGTCTGAATCACTGACCCAGAATGTAACCCCAGCTATGATCATGGGGGGATGAGTGACTCATTGAGAAATACACACACACATACATACACACACACACACACACACACACACAGACACCCACACCTGGAAAAGGAATTTGGCAAATGAGGAGACAATTCTGACAACAAAGTGCGCTGGTTGGTTGGTTGTTGGAGAACTTAGCAACTTCAGCCCTGGATAAAGAGCAAAGCATGAACGAATGCCTCACTGTTACATTTGTGTGTGAGTGTCTGTACGGCCAAAGCTGGTGCACACCCGTATGTACCTGTCCAGGTAGGCTGTGATCAGAGGGGAGCAAAGGTTGGCAGTGGGCTTGGCCAGTCCCAGAGTGAAGATGGTGTCCTGGAGCCGTCGGATGGTGGGGGCGTTGCCCTTGACCGCTAAGGCATTGAGCATGTGAAAGAGTGTGGTGACGTTTGCGTCGTTCACCACCACCTCCTTCTCTCTCATCTCCTTCAGCATCTCCACGGCCTCTGTGATGGATGGAAGAGGAGACAGGCAGAGAAAGTGTTACAAACTGAGAAAAAAGTAGAAGGTATGCACCGTTAACTCTGGGATGGGAGGACAAAATCTTAGATAAAAGTGGGGGTATTTTAGACCTTGTTCAGACTCCAGACTTTTTTTTTTTTTTTTAGCATATCAAGGTTCATTTTAGAAAGTCTGGACACCAAAAAACACAATAAATGTTATTTTTGCTAATCAGATTCAAGCGACATTGGGAGGAGGTTTGAAATGTGATTCCTATCAGATTTCTACAGACGACTCTCTGGCCGCTCAAATCGGATTTCAAATTGTCTTTTGCATCACTCAATGCAATGCACAACGACAACATCAAATCCAGAGTAAGGGAAGTGCTTTAGAGTGGCAGAGCAAAATCCATGCTGCTAATAGCAGACAAATATAGTGGACAACACAGACAACAACAGTCAACTTGATTGACTGTTACTGGTATCAAGTCGACTTTGTCATGATTTTGTTCTGGAAAACAAACATCACCAGTGTTTGTAATTACTGACACCTAAATCGTTACCACAGCAACCCATGCAGATAGGTTAGTGATGTCTGGACACACAAATCCGATCCAATCACATGCAAATAACAGTTCGGACAGGTCTGAGTTGAAAAACAAATCTGATTTGCCCGCAGTCTGAACAAGGCCCTTGACATGAAGTCCACCGCCTCTCAAAAGACGAATAAAATCATGACAAGAAAGAGGGAGGGAGAGCAAGTCAGAAGTAAAGGCAGAGAGAAAAATAAGAAATATGAGGAGAGAGAGTCCATGCAGATATGCAGAGAGAGAAAGGCAGGCAGAGCTTGGCTGGGAGAGAGCAGGGTGTGTGAATATGATAAAAGGCCCCTTTAGCTAATTCCATGTGGGGAAAACAAACCCATATTAAAACAGCATTTTGCACCCAGCAGGGATGCAAATCCAACCCCGTATAATGCCAACTCGGCGCTAATTGCTACTTGCGGTTTTCTAAACGAGACTACAATTACCGGACCCCTACAATGGAGGCCAGCTTTTTGCAGTGGTCGCGTGGAAAGCACTTGGGGGGCTAAATTATAGGTATGCGACGACGAGGGCCCGCCGCGGCCCCGGTAAGACCTCGGCAAGCGGGATGAGGGGTGGATCGGTTTGGTCAAGTCCAGCCGGTAATGGAGGGCTTTTTACTGGGCCACGCGCCCATCTGGCCAATGCTAGGGGCTAAATGGTGAGCAGGGACTGTGTGTGTGCTTGTTTTTGTGTGTGTGTAGCTGTGGTGTATCAGGGTGAGGTTATTAAGATGTGTTTACTGTCTATTTAGACAGCAGCTAATGGGCTGACAGCGATACAGCCGCTCTCCACCACAGATACTAATCTATACGGCCTGAGCAAGAAGAAGCCAGAGAGAGACAGAGAATATGTCTGGATAATGTGCAGGCACAGGCTCACAGCACTGAACAGGCAGAGGCTTGAGTACTTGCTTGAAACGTATGAGCGAGAAACCTGGATAGACACCTGTTTATCTCACTTTACAGAAACAGCGCTGAGAATGACAGCAGACACAAAAGCAGGAAAACACAGAATGTTAACACAAAGTGAGTGGGTCTAATGACACTAAAACCTGCAAAGCTAGTAATATAACAAACCCCACAAGAGTGTCACTCTCAATTGGGAAGACAGCACACAGGCACACACACACACACACATGCACACGTGCATGCGGGCTGAGGGACAAGGGCCACTGGTGAGTGCTTTGGCATCCTAATTCCAGTCTGTCTCTCCATCTCTCCACCTCTCTCTGCCAGTTGTTATGGCGATGGGAACCAAAGGCTGTCACAGATTTAATGGGACAGGGGGAAAAATAGGAAGGGGGTAACAGAGGAAGGGAGGGTGGGGAAGTGGGATGTCTGGCAATGGAGGGGGCACCAGTAAAGAGGGAAGAGAGGGAGAGGGTGAGGCTGCTTTGGGTTAGATGAGGAGAATGGAAGAGGCTCAGAAGCAGAGATATTTACTGACGATCATCCCAGCGCTGTGCTACCCTGCATGTAGTTATATTTTGATATTATAATCAACCACACATGATCCTTAAAAGTTACAACAGCTTGGTAAAATAAAAAAAAAATAAAAAAAAAAAAAACTCCATTTTGCTGCCAAATAAGTGGAATGCTTAGGAGTTACTTTCAGAAAGACAGCACCTGTATTTGACGTTGGTGGAGTGGCACAGACCCAAGTTACAGTTGTCAGTGCAACAGGGATTTGAACGTCCAACTGCAAGCCTCTAATTTCACAAGATCACATCACTAAGAATCTGCTTGGCCTACAGGTATCTGATACATCTTAATTTCCTTTGCACCAATACTTTGTGTACAATGGCTGATTGAGCCGGGGGCATTGATTTGAGCAATTTGAGCAATGTAAATAAACAGGAAGAAACTGAAAAACCTTGTTTCTCTACAGTGAACTACAGCAAAGATATGGGAGCATATGTTGCAGAGCAGCAGGGTGAAAATGTCCTCAACTGACTAGGTAACGCCAACATGAATATATTACGTGCGGAAAGTGTTAATTTGTAAGTAAAATTGCATGGGATGATATAAATATTCTGATGTGCCAGTAGGTTCACACTAACTTCTGTGCATACTAATAACACTGTATGTTTCACGCAGGTTATATAAAAGATTATTTCTCATGTAGCAGTAGCTAACTTATCTGAATCGGTGTGTATCGGGGATTGCAAACAGAGCATCTGTGGCAAATCTGGTTTATAGTGTAATTGCTCAGTTCTGAACAGACTACTTGCGCTGTCAAACAGGACGGGTTCGACTCGTCAAGCTGATAAATACTTTTGATATTTCTCAACAGAGTATGAGGAGGATCTCCAGTCATGGTGGATCTTTTTAAAGTTTTACCAGACTCCCGTTAAACCCCACATAAATATTACTTAAAAAAAAAAAACATTACAAATTTCACAAATTTCTTTAAATAAATCTAGCCATGCAAGTTGCAGGACAGATATTTTAAAACCAGGTATGCTCAATGGCAAAAAATATGACCAGAACTCAAAAATTGCACTGAGATAGCTACCTGAAGCAAAGTTAAAAGAGGAAAACAATCTGCTCCCAGATGGTGGAGTCAACAATTGGCCTAATGACCTGACCTGATGGACCTGTGTCTCGGCACAGATGCATCTTTGATTCTCTCTCTCTCTCTCTCTCTCTCTGTGTGTTTCTCCATGCCCCTCCCTCCTCTCTATCCATACCTCTCTCCATCACTCGCTGACAGACCCGCTAATCACTGAGACCAATGGCTTGGAGTTGATCTGCCCAAATGGAGCTACACCAGCTAACATCGCTCCGTCCAACGTCCAACCCTCCCTCCCTCTTTCACCCTCCATCTCTCCCTTCATCTGTCCGTTTAGCCAGTATGCATATCCATCAGCTCAGCCAACCATCGCAGCCAGCAAAGCGAGCCAAACCACACACACACAGGGACAGAGAGGCAGACAGGCCAGGTAAACAAACATCACACAGCCCATTGGCTCATCTAATGTTCCATGGCTTGACTGCTAGCAATGTCTCTCTCCCAACACACACACACACACACACACACACACACACAACCACCAAAAGAGACTCACGGCACCAAAGAAGAATCCAGGGGCATCTAAAGCCAGGACAAGTTGTGTTTACCAAAGTGGGTGGATGGATAGACACAAGGAGAGAGGCAAGGTCAGGTCAAAAACGAGGGTTGGTGATGGAGGAGAGGTATATTAAAAAATGGAGGGAAAGAGGCGAGGGGGGCTTGTCCACCCTCCTGGAGCCAATGTTCACACAGAGGCCAGAGCTGAATTGAGCACAGCTGGTTCCCTGGGGCAGTGGATGGCCGGCTAGAGGGGCGTATTCATAAAACTATGCACTCGGATTATCACTAGGAAACTTTAAGATACTGTAATTAGCAAACTTCCTCTTTATTTGATATCAATGCTCTTTATTACATTGTTTATTGTTGAAGTTTCTTTAGATATTGTAAAGGGAAATACTGATTTATCTAAATGTTGTTCTGCTCAGTGACTCCAATAAAATGCTCTGAGTTTACAGTGTTCAGTAAAACATTCAGCACATAGCGGTGTTACCAGAGAATTGTCTTAAGCTGACCTGATTAAGTAAATATTCACTTGCAAAAAATGATCACAACATTGATTTTATACTCATTATGAATTAAGCTGATGGCACACAATCGTTTGCCAGAAAATCGATATGCCTCTACACCAAACAGTAAGCCTGAGTCCTACTTCCCGTGCATAAGGAAGTGCAAAAAATGTGGGCATGGACACGGGAACGACATGGAGGACTTTCACCAAGAAGGTGTTTACTTTGGAGGGCAGGAAGAGAAAGAGCGACGTGTGAATGCCCAAGACTCGCAAACAAGACTTGCACCCCCAGTCACGATCATATGTTCCTACTTTCAACGTAGAAAGTTTGAACCAAGCGTTAGTGCGGCCCTTGACGGAAGAATGTGAAATTAATGAATGGACAGATGAACAAATGGTTGGGACGGATGGACAGATGGAGGTTTGAATGGTTGTAGGGAAAGTAAGATCGGGGATGGTGGTAAATCGTGAGCAGCAGAGGCAACAGAATAAGAAGAGGAGGGAATCATAAAGAATGCGAGGAAAAGGTGGAGGCAAGACAAAAAGGTGGAAACGTAAACAAAAAGATGGAAGAGGACGGGCAGAGAGTTGCCTGGAGAGGTGGACGCATGAAGAGGTATGAGGCAATGGCAAAAACAACAAAGCCATTAGGAAGGGCGAGAAATCAAGAGAGATGCCAGGAGGCATGATCTTCAAGTGGGCCTGGTGTGTGGTGGGAGCTGGGCAGACAAGCGTCTGGGTGGGGGCAGGCTAACATCAAGGTTAGCCATGTGTGCTAATGTGGATGACAAGCGTCCCCTCCATATGCACACTCTGGCTAATGGCAAATGTGTTAGCGTCGCCGATACACGCACACCCGGACACACCAACCAACGTCCCCACCAAATGCCTTTTGCTTGAATTCACATGCAAATTTGTGTGTGGCTGTGTGTGCGTTTATGTTTGTGTGTGTGTGTGTGTGTGTGAAATGTTCAAGCACTTTGGCGGACATGATCTGCCATTAGCATCAAGGCGGATTTCAATAATTCTGGAAAAATACACACAGTCCTGCAATTTTCCCCCTCTCTCATTTCTCACTGACGTGGGTGTGTGTGAGGGGGAAGAAACGAGAGAATGACACGCATCGAGACAGAGAGAGAGGGAGGGGGTCGGATAGAGAGACAGGGAGCAAGACGGAGAGAGCGAGCGATGGGGAGGAGAGGAGAGGCGAGGATAGACAAGGGAAACATTTTGCCTGTCATTGTGTGCACAAAGCAGAGCAGCTACACTGATGGTAATTGGGTCTTCGATGGGCTGAAGGAAACCCACCGTAGCATTCTGAAAATGGCTGGCTAATGTGGTTTGAGGGAAAGGGGAAAGACAGACTGTGAGAGAGTCAGCGACACACATGCTTGGCGTACCGACTCTCACACATTCAGGCTTTTTTTCAGTCGGCCGGGCCTCCTGTCAGAGAAAAATAAGGGTCATGAGGAACCTACCTTCGACTCTGCCGTGCTTGGAGAGGGCCTTGACCAGGGCGATGTATTTATTGGCATCCAGAGCCACTGATGAGTCCTTACGACTCCTAGAGACAGAGAAGGAGGGAGAACAGAAACAGACAGACATTAATGCATTCCACTTACAGTAATACAACTCATCTGCTGTGCTTTCCGCTGTTGGAGTTGAGAGTATGACACCGGAGCCAGGACAGCAGAAGGGAAAGGAAAGAAGGAAACAGGGGCTGAGGAGGAGAGCGGTTCCTGTGTTTTAGCCAGGCAACAAAGTGGCTGGACCCTGCATTAATGTCTCCCCTAATACTGCTCATGTTAAACTTTAATGGCCTACTACTGGTCACAGCGCTGTCTTGTGTATGTGTGTGTGTGTGTGTGTGTGTGAGAGAGAGAGTGCGTCCGTCCTGCTCCACTCACAGCTCTCTCTTCAGGTTGAGCGCCTCCTCCACACTGTCGTGGCGACAGCAGAGGTTGATGAGGGTGGCGTAGCCGCCGGCTGTCATCTCCTCCTCGTACTGCTGCTTCAGCTCAAGGGCACGCTCCAAATTCTGATTGGATGAGACGCAAACACCATCAGGACACAGCAAAACCATTTCGCACTTTATGACTGTATCAAGTAGACTAAATCAAAGGAAAACATCTTGGTTTTCAGAGACTGGAGGCTGTTGATCAGATCATCAGTTCAGTGATGAGAACACCAAAACCCCCCGTGCCTACCTCCTCAGCACAGAGCAACACTATGGCTTGTTTGAGTACAGGGCCAATCGGTTCGTTCTTCTCTTTCAGCTCTTTCAGTTCGGCCAGTTTCTTCTCCAGCACCATCACTTTGTCCTCAATAGGCCAAAGTAGAGAGAGACAGGTGTCAGACAAATGCACATCTGATAGATAGATATACATACCCATCTCTTCACTACTGTTCTGGTCTTTGTTCTAACATGAAAAGCAATGTTGTGCTTTTATACATTGACTCATAGCATGTAATTATGGTAAAATATATTTTTTTATAAGAATACTAGATGTATGAAGTTGTTTATTGAAAAGAAATCGCTACTTCTACGTAGTGCGCAGTGAGTTTGAAGTACTATACATCCATCTCTGCAGCTTTAGACAGTGTTTCATGGTCATGCACAGACTGTCCTACTCACGGTGACAGGGGGAGCCGCTGACAGAGAGCCATTGGGTGTCTGGTCTTTGGGATCCACCAGCACGATCACATCCTGACACACATACAGAAATCGATTGAAATGACGCTGAAATCAGTATTCCAGTTTCCAAACACACACAAAAATCAAGACACTAGTCTTGAGTGTGTACCTTGATGAGCTCTGGGACATGGTAGGAGTCCAGGAGGTTCCTGATGCCTCTGTAGATGTTTACTGAGATCGTCACGTTCTGGTGAAGGGAGAGGAGAAAAGAGATGAGGAAACAAGAAATCACCAGATCAACACAGCACAGACAAACCTGTTCAACTGTGAGCAGCAACTCCTTTTTACATGTTCAAGGTCAAAGGTCATTAAGGCTTGCAGAGGTTCTACTCTGGTGCTGAATTTTGCTGCTCTGATCTTCCATTAGTGCCGCTACCTGCCAAGTCTGAAATTTTGAATCATAAATTTTCCTAAGAAAAAAAAAATCAAATGTGACCTTTTGTTTTCTAAACATTAACAGACTAGTGCTAAAAACACAGTAAAAAAAATGAACCAAATTAGAACATAACAAAATGAATTGTGTTTCATTTCATAGCTGTCCAAAAAAATAGCCTAACATAATGAACTAAAAGTGGCTAACTGTCTCAGGTTGATAATAATCTATGTCAAATTAATAATGATCTATCTCAGCCATGACTTGAAATGTGTGCATTT